>NC_057801.1:735898973-736103494 GCF_018294505.1 Triticum aestivum
GTGGCGTCGCGGACGGGATCTAGGGCAACGAGGGGAAGCAGGAGGTGGCTAGGGGGGGAAGCAGGAGGTGGCCGAGGCAGCGTCGGCGAGCGCCACGCCTCGCCTCTGCTCGTCCTCCTGGCAGAGGAGGAAGAGGACAAAGGGGGAGGAGGTGGGCTGGGCCGGCTGGGGGAACTGGGCCGGCTCTGGTGGCTGCGCGGGTAAGGCCAGGTATGCTTGCTCTTTTTATTTTTTTTCTGTTTTCTAATTTCTGACATTTGTTTTGATTTAAATAAAATATTAAATCGTTTTATTTCCTTATGCCAATTTTTTGCAGGAGCTAGATATATTATTTCAGAGCTCCTTTATAATTGGCATAATATTTGGACATATATTAATATATATAATTAATATATTTCCAATGCAAATATTTATGCATTAATTCCAAATGCCCAAAATAAATACCTATGAGCTCTTAAAAATATTGGTTTGATTTTTATCTCTGTCCAATATTTTCAGAGAGCAACATGAGCATTTTCTTGGACCTTTTTGGAGAAATTTTTATTTGGATCATTTTCAAAATGATTCTGAGGGTTTCACAGATCCCCATTTCAATTTAAATGGAAATTTGAACATGATGCACACACTCTGATGCATGACTAGCTAGGGTGTGACAAAAATCCAGTGATGTTCTTTAAAAAATTTGAGTGAATCATCCTCATCTTCATTCTGGTGCAACTTGGTGATTTGTACTGCAACCATCTTCTAACTTGCTCCTTTACCCTTGAGCTTTCTCCTGCTTGTAGTGCACTTTGCCAAACCCTTAAGTCCAGGAGAGTGGACCCATTGGATGATTCTAAGTGCTTGCATTCATGCCCTCTTCTTTCTGTCAAAAACTGAAGTTTTGCACAACTTGCACTAACAAGTTTTTTCTTTGTACAAACTAACCTCACCACCCTCTTGTCCATCCAAAGAGACACTGATCTGGAGAATTTGGCCACTCCAAGAAAAGCCTAGGTGCCTGTGGCATTTTATCAAACACCTGGAGTGCATGGACAGAATTAGCATGAGTTTTTGTTTGCATTATGAACTTGGCTACCTGACCTAACCACCATGTCCATTTACCTTCTGACTAACCCTAGCCTAGCCTTGTTTCTTCCCAACCTCACCCGCGACCTCTAGCATGCACTGGCATTTCGCCGAGCAGCTGGTGGGCGTGCTCTGGGCGCGCCCAGAGCGTGCGTTTGGCACGCACGTGCGCCCGAGCCACCGCATCTCGCCTCGCACCCGTTCTGGCCCTTGGCCAACCGCAGCCAGCACGCCACGTATCCTCCTGCACTGCCACGCCACCCCGACCACCCCTGGCACCCTACAGCGCCGTCGTCAGGGCACTCTTGGTGGCCCGCCAGCGTCCGCAGTACGTCTCTGCCACGGTCGGCGCCGCCCGAGCCACCCCGGCTCGCCACCTGCCCCTGGGAGCTGTGCAAGCTTATCCCCTCGCTCGTCGGCTAGCTCTTGTCGCCTCCACGTTGCCCTGCAAGCTACAGAACATTGGTTCGCCAGTGACCTTATCCTCGGCCACGGAACCGCCATGGCCACTCTATATAAGAAGCACCCGATCTCGTCCAAGCCTCGCGCAGCCTCTCTCACTCCCCCACCGACCCACCCATAGAAGTAGGAAGACCAGGGGAGCCGTCTTCTTCCTCTCCGTCAACTCCTGCTGCCACCACTGCCCCGGCCACTCCGGCACCACCAGGGCCTCCCCCTCCACTCTCTTCACCAGGAGCTCTCCCTCCCTCTCGTGAGTGCACCCCGACGCTCAATTTTGGTCGGGAACCACCATAGCCGCGGCCCCCAAATCCAACCGAGGCCGCCATCCGCCGCAAGGCTCGTCGCCGACGACTCCCTCCATCCCCATCACTCCCTCGACCACCGGGAGGACCGCCCTAGTCTGGCGGATCCATCCCCGCCCTCCAGAGGCCGCGAGGAGCCGCCGCTCGCCGGCGTTGGTCGCCGGAGCCCCCGCCTCTGTCCGGCCAGAGGAGGAAGGAGGCGGGGGAGACCGGTCAAACCTGACCAGTGGGCCCTTGGACCCACTGTCAGTGACCCCGCTCCAGTACACGTGGGTTAAGTGGTAACGTATTTACAAAGTACGTCTTCGACGTGTACCGGTTCGAAGCGTTTTTCTTTTCTTTTTCTGTTTTATTTAAAATCAGAATTTGACTAAGTTTTGACTGGCTATATCTTTTAAAAGAAAACTCCAAATGAGTTGATTCTTTATCCTACCTCTCTCAAATTTAGTCTAGTTTATTTTAAGATTTATTTGAAAAAAATTTAGACAAATTTTTTGTGCTGTTTTGAAAATGTGAATTAATTCAAATTTATTTAAAATAGGATCTTGGAGAGAGAGAAGGAAACTTTCAAAAGTTTTTAGAATGCACCCTGCCTCTACACAACTTGAAGGCAAGCATTCTGAACCCAGGCATAATATTTTTTGTGTGTTCGTCGACACGTTTATAACACCATCTCATTTCGGGAACTTGTTATTTCATGTGATATGGTCATTTGCATGGATGCATATTAGTGATTTCCATGCTGTTGGAAATGAACACACTTGTGATGGTAATCATCCTCATGTGCCTTGCATGCATGCCGGAAGGAATCCGGGAAAGCCTCTGCCTTGGGTAGGCGTGAGCTTGTCGCCGGTCTCCGTCGGGACGGTTGTGTCCGATATGACATAGTAAGGTATAATGAGTGTTGATTGTGTTGGTTGATATATATTTGTTATACATGTCATGCAGGGAAATTATAAACCTCCTGAGTCGACCGTAGATCGAGTCTTGTTCCAGTAACCCCCATACTTGTTTCGTACTACCACTTGTCCCTACAACAAGTAGAGTACGGTTCAGTAAGTTGTCAACCTCTTTCTAGCACACACCATACAGAGAGGCCGTGGTGGAAGATACCGGTTGTAGCTGGTAGGCAGGCCACCTGGTCCGGGGGCATGGGTGTTTCCGGTTGAGACCGAGAGGGGAGGCCACCCCTTAGAGCGCGCAATATAAATTTGATCCCATGCTACGCGAGGTCGTAGCCTCCCCACTTAGAGTTTGCTTGACAGGTGTCGTGGGTGATTCCAGACACGTGTGAGTTAAGCTGGTGTGTGCAAGTTAGGTGTGTTTTCAACAAAAAGACCGTAGACGGAATTAGTCCCGATGGACTAAAGGAATCCGTTACTCGTGGGTAAAGAGTACACCCTTTGCAGAGATTAAACCTATTCGAATAGCCATGTCCATGGTTAAGGACTACAGTCTGGGATGGGTCAACTGTCGGTCTTAGTGTTGGTCTTCGGAGGTGAAACTGTTAAACCAGAACTGGTATTACGACTTGTGACATATGATAATTATGAGTATTATTATTTGTTGTGGACTAACCCGTGATATTATTGGTATTATCGAATATCCCTGGGACGGTTCTACCTCCTGGATATTCACTGTGATTCTTTTAAAGCCCTTTATGTGGTGTTGCTAAGACGCCCAACTGTGGCATTTATTTTAAAGCCCTTTATGTGGTGTTGCTAAGACGCCCGACTGTGGCATTTATTTTAAAGCCTTTTATGTGGTGTCGCTAAGATGCCCGACTGCGGCATTTCTTTTGAAGCCCTTTATGTGGTGTCGCTAAGACGCCCGATTGCGGCATTTCTTTTAAAGACCTTTATGTGGTGTCGCAAAGACGCCCGACTGTGGCATTTCTTTTATAAGCCCTTTATGTGGTGTCGCTCAGACGCCCGACTGAGGTATTCCTCTTTATTTACTGACCTTTCGCGGCGTCGCTTCAGACACCCGATCGGTGCCTTTTAATTATTAATACGTTATTGCATTTTCATAAATAACCTGCTTACATGCATCAGAGATTTTATTTTATGACTGACGATGTTATCATAGAATATTTCAACGCACAATTATCATTTATATTATACCCGTGTTCATAATGTTTGCGAGTACATTCAAAGTACTCACTGGCTTGTCCCTGGCTATTGTCTTGGCCAAATTTCTTGCTTGGAGAGGAGCGACGCGATGACAGCCACGGAACCTAAGCAACGGTGATAGCAGCCTCATGAAGATAGGAGTTAACCTGGTCAGCTGTTCCTGTTGGGAAATGGAGTCCCATAGACACCGATGATCTACAAACCGCTTCCGCCATCAACCTCTAGAAATCACTTGTTGTACTCATAGGCCAGAATGGTCTTGTACTACATATTTTGTATTTTGCTTGGAATTTCTGTATCAGTTTGGTGCCTCATCAGCTAACAGTAATCCTGGGGCTGGTGAGCACAACGATCATTTTCTGGAAATTAATACCCGGAAAACCGGTCGTGACAGCAGCTCTTCGCTTCTGGAGTTGCCTGGGGAGCCGAATGTTACTTCCAGCACGACGGAGCCCCTAGCGCAGGCTGCAACGCCTGGTATCACCCCTTCAAAGGTGGTGTTGCTTTGTTTAATTCTGGATGGGTCTATCCCCATTCTGCGGACAGTGTCCTCGTATATTAAATTGAGACCACTGCCACCGTCCATGAGGACACGGGTGAGACGGTATCCGTCGATTAGTGGGTTAAGCACCAAGGCCTGTGATCCGCCGCGCCGAATACTAGTTCGGCCGTCCATGTGATTGAAAGTGATCGGACAAGACATCCAATAGTGAGACGTGGGTACGACGGGGTCTACATTGTGCGCTTCTATGGGTGCGCGTTTATGCCCTCTCGTGGATGTGCGAGTCACGTGGATCATGTTTACTGTTTTAACCTCTAGCGGGAATTTTTTCTGTACCCCAGTGTTTGGCTGGTGAGGTTCATCCTCGTCTTCACTTGGTGTGCCCCTCCCCTTGTGTTCGGCATTTAATTTTCCGGCCTGCTTGAAGACCCAGCATTCTCTATGGGTGTGGTTCGCAAGTTTTTCCGGGGTGCCATGAATTTGGCATAGTCTGTCCAGGACTCTGTTCAGACTGGACGATCCGTCTTTAGTGCCTTTGAATGGCTTCTTATTCTGATCAGGTTGAGAGCCCCTTAATCCGGCGTTAACCGTCGTGTTATCCGGGCTCTCTTCCTTGTTTTGGCGTTTATTTTTATTACGCCGTGGCTTCCCATTGCCATCCCTTAGTTCGGATGTGCTGGGGTCGCTGGTGCCTTTACGGGCCAACCAGCTATCCTCACCCGCGCAAAAGTGGGTCATAAGGCTTGTTAAGGCTGCCATTGTCCTTGGCTTTTCTTGGCCGAGGTGTCGGGCGATCCATTCGTCACTGATGCTGTCTTTGAAAGCCGCTAAGGCTTCGGCGTCCGGACAGTCGACAATTTGATTCTTCTTAGTGAGGAATCTATTCCAAAGCTTGCGGGCGGACTCTCCGGGCTGTTGGATTATGTGGCTTAGATCGTCTGCATCCGGAGGCCATACATAAGTCCCTTGAAAATTGGCCCTGAAAGCATCTTCGATTTCCTCCCAACTCCCATTTGAGTTTTCGGGGAGGCTTTTCAACCAGTGTCGAGCTGGTCCCTTCAACTTGAGGGGAAGGTATTTGATGGCGTGGAGGTCATCCCCACGAGCCATGTGAATATCCAGGATAAAATCCTCGATCCATACCCCTGGGTCTGTCGTGCCGTCGTATGCTTCTATGTTCACAGTTTTAAAGCCTTGTGGGAATTCATGGTCCAGTACTTCTTCGGTGAAACACAGGGGGTGAGCAGCCCCTCTATATCTGGACACATTGTGGCATGTAGTCGGATGTTGTTGTGTCCGGGGTTGATTCCAAACTGGTATCTGGATTTTATAAGCATTTGGGTGACCATAGTCCTGCGCTGGGGTGTGTCTTCTAGATCCATATATGGACCTGGCTGCACCGGTCTTTTTATCCGGATGCTCGCGTGGATCATGCGCAGTGTCCACAGCCGCTCTGTTATGGTTGTGAGGCGGTACGTCTGGTTTCTTCGTCGAATTTTCTTTTGGTGGAACGGCCGCGTCGTCGAACTCTGGCAGTAGCTTGCGCTTCGGATAGCTTTTCGTATGGCGGTCATCGCCATATCTTTCTTCAGTGTCTAGCACCTTATTCCATCAGCCACTTAGCTTTTCTTGTGCGGCCTTGAGCCGTTGCATCTGCTTTTCCAGACTTCTTGCGGTGGCCAAAAGCTTTCTGTGGAGGTTGTCTCGTTCCACTTGTTCATCCGGGATGATGCATGCATCGTCGTCCGGACTGTCTTCCTGTTCTGGGGCGGCATCTTGAGCTCGTCCCTCCAGATCATTGTGATCGGGTATTTGCTCTGAACTTGATTTGGCTTGACCTGGCTCGTCCTGCTCCATCGCTAGGTCCATGTGGTCATTATTGTTTCGGAGTTTGCAGGTATATCAACCCTTCTTGCGCTCTTGTCGCTATTTTTGCCATTGCTGGACTTAGAGCGGAGTCTGCGCCGCCTCTTTGGCTTTTGCCCGGGTGTTTTATCGTCCGGGATGCCGCCTTATTGGGCGTACCTACCATGTATATATCGTGTGACAAGGTAGTAGTCCCGCGCTCCAGGGATTCTGGAGCCTCTCTTGCAACATCGTCCATACCGTCGATGTCTTCGGAGTCAAGCACGTCGGTTAATTCTTCGATCATGGCAATGAAGTGGGTGGTGGGTGGGTGCCGAATTCCTTCGTCACCTGCTTCCCACTCGGGCCGGACATAGTTCGGCCCAGAGTCTCCTGACAAAGAGAGAGAATTCAAGGAGTTCAGCATGTCGCCAAAGGGCGAGTGCCCAAAGATGTCCGCGGTGGTAAACTCCATTACCGGAGCCCAACCTGGCTCGGCTGGCTCGAGAGTGAGCGGAACAGGACCACCAGCCGGATATGAGTCCGGGGGTCCGGGGTTACAGGCCTCCACAGAGGTGGGACCCGTGTTCGGCTCCACCGTCGATAAGTGTGCGGCCTGCGGAGCGGGGTCCAGCCCTCCGTCCATAGGCAATGCAACCTGTCCTGGATTTAGATCCAAGGCTGCTTTGGGGATGATGTCCCGGGCACTGTCCGACAGCAGGTGTAAGCCGTGCTCGTCGTGGCTGTCCGGCGCTCCTGGCGCAGGCTCGAATCCGCCGAAGATCAAGTCTCCGCGGACATCTGCCGTGTAGTTCAAGTTTCCGAACCTGGTCTGGTGGCCAGGGGCGAAGCTGTCGATCTGCTCCAACTGGCCAAGCGAATTGGCCCATAATTCAAAGCGACCGAACACAAAGATCTATTCAGGGAGAAAGGTCTCACCCTGGACTGTGTTGTTGACGATTGAAGACGCCATCAGGCCTCGAAGCGACAACACAGAGGAACTCTCAATGAAAGCACCAATGTCGGTGTCAAAACCAGTGGATCTCGGCTAGGGGGTCCCGATCTGTGCGTCTTAGGCTGATGGTAACAGGAAGCAAGGGACACAATGTTTACCCAGGTTTGGCCCTCTCGATGGAGCTAAAGTCCTACTTCCTGCTTGATTAATATTGAAGATATGTGGAATACAAGAGTAGATCTACCACGAGATCGTAGAGGCTAAACCCTAAGAGCTAGCCTATGATGGTATGATTGTAATTGTGATCGGCCTTCTAAGGACCATCCTCTCCGGTTTATATAGACACCGGAGAGCTAGGGTTTACATGGAGTTGGTTACAAGGAAGGAAACATAATATCCCGATCACCAAGCTTGTCTTCCACGCAAAGGAGAGTCCCATCCGGACACGAGCCGAAGTCTTGATTCTTGTATTTTGACGCTTCTATAGTCCGGACGATGTATATAGTCCGGCTGTCCGGATACCCCCTTATCCAGGACTCCCTCAGTCGACGTTTGCATGGCAGGACCCGACGAACTAGCATTACCTGAATTACTTTGACAAGGCTGACGTCCCTCTTAAGGAAATCTCAGATGTGTCTTTGCAATGTCAGTACGTCAGTCACTGGCCCCCAGTCAACCCTTTGTTGACCCATGATGCCAGTTGGGGCAAAGGGCCTGGGCGGAAGGCTGGGGCGGCCTCCCACGTTGTACCTCGGGGCGCTTTGATGTAAAACCACTCCCGTTGCCATAGGTTGGACGCTTCCGGAAAGGAACCCTTTGGCCATGCGGCCTCGGCACCTTTGCTTATTATAGCACCTCCGCACTCCATGTCTCACCCATCGATCAGCTTTAGCTTCACATTAAAGGTCTTGGGCCACAAGCCGAAGTGCGGGGTAATGTGGAGGTAGGCCTCACACACAACGATAAATGACGAGATGTGAAGGATGACATTTGGGGCTAGATCGTGGAAATCTAGCTTGTAATAGAACATGAGCCCTCTTACGAAGGGATCAAGACTAAAGCCCAGCCCTCGGAGGAAGTGGGAGACAAATACGACACTCTCGTTGGGTTCGGGAGTAGGAATAACCTGCCCTTGAGCAGGTAGCCTCTGGGGGATTTCGGCGGTCAGATACCTAGCCTCCCTAAGCTTCTTGATGTCCTCCTCTGTGACAGAGGAGGCCATCCACCAGCCTTGAAGGTTGGATCGGGACATGGTTGGGGGTCCGAAGCGCTTAGCTTGAACCTTGGGTGTTGGAACTCAAGGTGGGAGAAGGGAAGGATCGAACATGGAAAGAAAAGGACAGGTCTTGGCCCCTTTATAAAGAGGGTGAATATCAAGCATCCTCTGTGTGTCCGTTTGGAACTTGCCTAAAATCAAGGAGTTATACTAACAAGCACGGTTGGGTTACCCACATCTGTATTGATGAGAATCCCATGATAAGGGGGACACGATCTCTGCTTCGACAAGACGTGCCAATAAAACCGCATTGCAATACATGAAGTAGCAGGCTGGGAAAAATGATTCGTATAATGACCGGGCAGCAACGTGATGTCACGCTATGAAAAGATGTCAGCAGATTAGATTTGTGGAATATTGTGCTCTCTACAGTGGTCTGTGGAAATTGTTTTGCCGAGCCGGACACGATCCTTGTGTTCGAAATCTTCTATGGAGTATTCGGAGAAGGAACCCGCCTTGCAATGCCGAAGATAATCTGCACGCCGGACTCATTGTCATTGAAGCCTGGTTCATGGGCTACTGAGGGAGTCCTAGATTAGGGGGTCCTCGGACAGCCGGACTATATACTTTGGCCGGACTGTTGGACTATGAAGATATAAGATTGAAGACCTTGTCCCGTGTCTGGGTGGGACTCTCCTTTGTGTGGAAGTCAAGCTTGGCGATTCGGATGTGTAGATCTCCTTCTCTGTAACCGACTCTGTGTAACTCTAGCCTCCTCCGGTGTCTATATAAACCGGAGGGTTTAGTCCGCAGGACAACAACAATCATACCATAGGCTAGCTTATAGGGTTTAGCCTCTACTATCTCGTGGTAGATCAACTCTTGTAATACTCATATCATCAAGATCAATCAAGCAGGAAGTAGGGTATTACCTCCATCGAGAGGGCCCGAACCTGGGTAAACATCGTGTCCCCCACCTCCTGTTACCATTAGCCTTAGACGCACAGTTCGAGACCCCCTACCCGAGATCCGCTGGTTTTGACACCGACAGGGTCCTCGGACAGTCGGACTATATACGTGGTCCAGACTGTTGGGCTATGAAGATACAAGATAGAAGACTTCGTCCCGTGTCCGGATGGAACTCTCCTTTGCGTGGAAGGCAAGCTTGGCAATTCAGATATGTAGATTCATTTCTCTGTAACTGACCTTGTGTAACCCTAGCCCCCTCCGGTGTCTATATAAACCAGAGGGTTTAGTCCTTAGGACAACAACAATCATAACCATAGGCTAGCTTCTAGGGTTTAGCCATTACGATCTTGTGGTAGATCAACTCTTGTAATACTCATATTCATCAAGATCAATCAAGCAGTAAGTAGGGTATTACCTCCATAGAGAGGGCCCGAACCTGGGTAAACATTGTGTCCCCCACCTCCTGTTACCATCAGCCTTAGATCCATAGTTCTGGACCCCCTATCCGAGATCTGCCGGTTTTGACACCGACTGTAACCTCCAGAAAGAAACCTAGATCAGAAGTTCCACGGTCGCAAGCCTCTGTAGCCAGGAAAAACCAATTGGGAGCCCGTTCTGGCACCCTACCGGAGGTGGAAACCATCACTGGAGGCCATCTTCATCATCCCGGCGGTCTCCATGACAAGGAGGGAGTAGTTTACCCTCGGGGCTGAGGGTATGTACCAGTTGCTATGTGTTGGATTTCTCTCTCATGTTCTTGATTCAGCATGATCTTGATGTACTGCGAGCTTCGTTACTATAGTTGGATCATATGGTGTTTCTCCCCCTCTACCTTCTTGTGATGAATTGAGTCTTGCTCTTTGAGGTTTCGTTATGTTGGATTGAGTTTTAGATTTGAGAACACTTGATGTATGTCTTGCGATGGGATATCTGTGGTGACAATGGGATGTTCTATTGATTCACTTGATGTATGTTTTGGCACTCAACTCGCGGACCCCCGAGGTGACGTGGGGTAATCTATGTATAGGGGTTGAGGCATGTTTTCATCCTATGTTCCCTGATAGAAACTTTGGAGTGATTCTTTGTTGCATGTTGAGGGATTGTTATATGATCCAATTATGTTATCATTGTTGGGAGACTTTGCACTAGTGAAAGTATGAACCCTAGGCCTTCTTTTCAAGCATTGCAATACCGTTTTTGCCCACTTTCGTTACTTGCTACCTTGCTATTTTTATATTATCATATTACGAAACCTATATCTACTATCCATATTACACAGGAGACTCTTTGTTATTTGGTTGCAGGGTTGTTTAAGAGAGACCATCTTCATCTTATGCCTCCTACGAATCGATAAACCTTAGGTCATCCACTTGAGGGAAAATTGCCACTGTCCTACAATGTTCTGCACTTGGAGGCCCAACAACGCCTGGCCTCACCAGAATTCTCTATATAAAGGCGGCCACACCCGGCTAACTCCACACCACAACACCAGCCCCTCCACATCGTCCTCCCTTGCACTGCCTTTGCCATGACCATCAACGGGAAAGCATTATTGGACAGTCTATCGTCGGAGATGAAGCACGCCGTGACCGCCCTTGATGCCACCTGGCATAGCCTTCGTGCTAGGAGGATCGAGGCCGACTTGCCGGCCAGCTCGCCCAAGATCTTCAACGACGAGGATGACACCATGATGGAGATGGGCTTCGACGACTCCACCCCGGCTCCCGCGCCTCCTATGCATGCTGGCTTCACCATGGAGCAGGCGCATGCGCAGTTCAATGCCGCCATGGCAGAGGTGTAGCCTGCACTAGCGCAGGAGGAACATTCGTACAACCTGTTCCTTCTGGAGCAGCACCGACTGGCGGAGGGCTAGATCTACAGCGAGCGCGTGAGCGAGGAGGCTGTAGCGGCCATGGCCGCGGTGAACCCAAATTTCATCACGGAGCAACGCGTCATCTATGATATTGTCCGTGCTCAAGTCGTTGCTTGGCAGGAAGCAGCAGCCGCACAGCCGTAGCTGCAGGCGATCATGAAGGAGAATAACGCTAGTTGCGCCTCCTACGTGCCGCCAATGAACCATCAGTCGACCCAGTGGGACGATGACTGCGAGGCGCCACCATTTTCCTCGTGGACCTCACGTCCATCGGCTACCGACAAGGCACAAACTCCTCTGAGGAAGAGTAGGCCACGACAGGCGGCGGGACCTGGTGTCCCATGTGGGCCGGTCCGTCTCTGTGTTATACTCTTACTCACCGGAGACTGCACCTTCACTTCATTGGTCTTATCGCCAGTGCTCATGGAAACGACGGAAGGAGGATGACACGGGCTTGGACGCCAGGCGCCGCCGCCATAGTATAGGTTTAGGGGTGGGTCTTTTTTGTTCTAAATGTTCAAAATATAGTTAAATTCACCGTGTTTGTATGAAATCCTTCATGTTTGTATGAAATCTAGCCGTGTTCGCATGAGTTTCATCTAGTTTGCTAAAAAAAGTTTGATATGTATGCGGCTAGCGTTGGATGTTGAACTCTCGCATCCATGTCTGTGGATTGGTCACCCCTGTCCACGGAGGGATGTGGGAGGTATTTTTCGGGTTGCCGTTAGAGATGCCCTAACAACACATTCTACCAATCCTGAAACTTCGGACGAGGCGCGACAAGCAAGCCTTCCCACTCTTAACCTCTTTACTTCTGTACCATGCGAGGGTCGCCTCGAGAGCACTAGTCTACATTACAAGGAGCAAGGAGGGTGCTCTATTTCAGGTGAAGAAAATTTTCCAACTCTCCTTTTGCAAAGAAATTTCTTCTTTGTAATAGAAAATACTTCGTTTGAGTAAGGCGGAAAGCTTTTCTTTGTATTGAAGAACAATGGAGAATTTGAGTTTGTTTCTTGTGGAAATTTTTCGCTCCTGAAACACTCCCTGACGAAAACACAAATAGGGTTGAAGCGCCCAAGACACAAAGTTATTGATTATCTCTTCTCTTGGTTACAATAAAAACAACAATATTCTTATGCATAATTGATAGTGTGAGAGTGATACAATTTTAATGGATCGCATGCCTCGGTGACCAAGTGGGTCGTCATGTCGGAGTCGCAACCCCGGCTGATAGTAGAAGAATATTAGCATGCACGGACAACAAATCATCATATGTGACAAGAGTCAGGACGACATGGCACCAGTGTCGGGACGACAGGCTAGCGAGGAGGAATCGACAAATCCTATTGGATGGCCCATGGTGTCAATCGGGTCATGGAAAGCCCATTTTGAAAGAGATCTTCTTTCGCCAGTGCTATATCTTGCTTACTGCAAGATGCACAATAGCTTCTCCAACAAGGTTTGTGAAGTGGTCCAATCCAATAAGAAGTTTTGGGAATCTTCTTAAGACCGGTTGGCAGAATCTTCCACCTAGTTTTGGCTTGTTTTGGGACCGCCTAGTTTTCTTCTTCTTCTTTTCTTTGGTTATCTCTATCCCCTTTCTCCGACCTTGATAAAGCTGTGAACTCATTAAATTAGGGTGATACCCTCTGCTATCTCGCGACCTCTACTGTAATCAAAAGACTAAAGGACCCTATGGAAGGTGAAAAAGCGAGGAGTAAAATGAGAAAGGAAGGAGTTCAGGTTTCATCTTCTTTGTTTTTTCTTATGTTTTTCCTTTTTTTCTCAAATACATGCAGCTTTTTATTGAACACACATTGACCATTTTTAAATAGGTCAAACATTTTTTTTGATACATGTTAAACACTTGTCAACTACACATTGAACATTTTTTAAAAACATAGTGAACATTTTACGGGCGGCCTTAATATCCCTTAGTTTCCTTGTGGACCCCGCTGCCATGGGAGGGTAGGACAAAAAATGTCATGCAAGTTCTTTTCCATAAGCACGTATGACTATATACGGAATACATGCCTATATATAGATGCAAGTTCTCCGGTTTCACATCATTCAAAAGAAGTTTGTTAATAAGACTTGATCAACCTTATTAATGGATTCCTTTGGACGGGCATGCAATGCATGAATTTAGTAAACACAACCTTCTGTACCCGCTTTTTACTTTCTGTTAATTAGAATTAATAAAGTATAAATACCCTAATTATGCTTATTTCTGAATTATCCGTGCAATAAAAAATCAACCAAAAAATAAAAGTTCTCCAAACGCCCTGAAAATTTTATATGATTTTTTCTAGAATATTTGAAAAAATTGGGCACTGAACACACCCTAGGGGGTTCACCTATGAGCCACAAGCTCACAGGGCACGCCATGCAAGTTTGTGGGGCCCACGTAGTCCCCATCACTTATTCCAGCCACCCATCCACTTCTTCCTCCAGAAAAAATCACACCCTTGCTGAAACCCGTGTTCTTGCTCATATTACTGCCATTTTCGATCTCCTTGCTCAGAGCTCCATTTCTGAAATTGTTTTGGGCGATGTTTCATTGGTACGTGACTCCTCCAATGATCCAATTAGTTTTTGTTTTAGTGCTTTATATATTTCAAATTTTTGCTGCTATGGTGACCATGTTCTTGAGTTTGCATGTCAAAATTATATGGTTCAAAGTAGTTTTATTGCATGATATAGCCTCTAGGCACTTGTAGGAGTAGTTGTTATCAGTTTTGTTGAGTTTTGTTCACTTTTATTTTGAGTCACTAAAAATTTCAGAAATTTTCAGAGAAAAGAAAGCCATGAGGAGGTGGTTAACTAAGGGGCTCATCAAGCCGTGATTCGGAGGAAACTTTGAAGAAGAAGCCCAAATACCATCTTCTACGTGTGACAGAGGTTCGGCCGTGTGATTGGCCAAGTAGCACACTTTTTAGGGAAGCGGGAATTTATGAAGATTTCTGTTATTTGGCGAACAATGCTGGCATCGTCCCCTTCCTCCAACATAAGTGCGACCAATACCTCCGTGCAAAACTTTCACTTTTATCCGAGGAAGGAAACACATATGGTAGAATTTCACTTGTATGATGTGCCTAAGGAAATGATGTTATATGACTTTTGTGATGGTTGCAAAATACCTTATGAGGGCAGCATCAGTGATCCATGTCCTAGAGACATGGAGGATTTCATCACTGAAACTACTATGGGGGGAGAGAGAGGAGTGTCGAAAGGGATAGTGGCTAGTTTATATTTTCCTGTTTTATGTTACTCGCCATTATTTTTCGGGAGATGTTTGACTGGTCGTGGGGAGAGTGGAACTCTCAGTGCACCTGACCTTGCCATTCTATGCCATGCTTTATATGCTGATAGAACTTTTAGTTTGAGCGCCATGGTTGCTCGACGGTTACACACAAACCGCCTCGCTAAACATTTTGAGATTCCTATTAGGCATGATGATGAGGAGGAGATGTGGCTACCCATTAAATGTTTAGACTATGCTTGTATGGTAGCGCATCACTTTATTGACAATGATAAGCAAAAGTGACTCCTTTATAACTTAGTATTCATTTAGGGCACTCAGGAGATTATTACTTTGGCTGCACCTTCTTTGTTCAATATTTATTCACGCAAGTACACTATTATGCCCGATGACATCTATGCGTATTGGGTCTTACACAAACCCGAGCACCTGAGCCATATCAGGAGCTTGTCTATCAGTGGGAGCCACAGGAGCTCGCCAACCAGTGGAACCCTCAGGACCCTTCGAAGTATCCAGGAGCGGGTTACTTCCAGTTGTGGCCATAGACCAACTTAGGCCAAAAGCCTAGCTTGGGGGAGTACGTATCTCTCACGAACATTACATTCATGCATCACACATCCATTCCAGTTGTCGGTGTTCATACTTTTTCATTCTATAATCCATGTTAGTTTCTTTTTCTTACTTTCTTTTTGTGTGTTTGAAAAATTTGCAACCCAAAAATATTTCTCATTTCTTTTTAGTTTTTATCTCTAATTTATTTTGTTTAGTAGTTAGTAATATTGAAAGATAAACAAAAATATTTCTCGTTCTTCTTTTGCATATTGGGAGCTTTCCCGTGTAAATAGTTTGGAGATTCCATCTTAGTCCAAGGCACGTGTACTCTTATTATTATTCACATCATTCCGTTGTGCAAGTGAAAGGAAATAATGTCGATATTTGGTGAAAGGATTGAGATGAAGATAAGCTGGTATGAACTCGACCTATTTTGTTTTCGTAAATATGATTAGCTCATCATTCTTGATTCATCCTATTATGAATGAAACATGTTTGCAATGACAATTAGAGATTATAGTTATTCATGCCATGCTTAATTATCTAGGACTGGATAATGGTTTATCTTGTGTGCCAACATGCATTTAAAATGGTTATGATGTAGTATGATAGGATGGCACCCTCCTCTGAAAGATTCGAGTGGCTTGACTTGGCACATGTTCACGCATGTAGTTCAATCAAGACCAACATAGCCTCCACGATATTTATGTTCATGGTGATTTATACCCTACTCATGCTTGCATTTAAATGTTGATTAATCTCAATGCATGTTTATGACCGTTGTTTCTCTCTAGTTGGCCGCTCCTCAATCTATTTGCTGGCCTTCACTTGTACTAAGCAGAAATACAGCTTGTGCATCCACTTCCTTAAACCCAAAGTTATTCCATATGAGTCCACCATACCTACCCATATGTGGTATTTACCTGCCGTTCCAAGTAAATTTGCATGTGCCAAACTCTAAACCTTCAAATAATAATATGTTTTGTATGACCGAATCGCTCATGTAGTGACAGGGGGCTGTCAGTATCTTCCATGCTAAGTGGGTTATTCTCACGATGAGTGTTTATTCACTTGTCATTCATGAGAAAGTGGTTGGTAATCGGGATGCCCAGTCCAATGATAAAAATCAAAATCAAAATATAATAATGAAACAACACTCTCTCGGATTGTTGTTGGTATGGTAGGCACCCGTGGATTGGGCTAGCCATGGCTTGTGTTTGTTGGTGAAAGTGGAGTAAAACTTTACCATTCTGCTTGCAAACCGCCTATAATGTGTCTAGCATGGAAGATAGTGAGATCTCTCGGTTGTTATGTTGACAATGAAAGCATGCCATTCAAAATTATATTCATCTCTATTTTAAAAGCTTCGAGCTCTGGCACCTCAGCAAATCCCTGCTTCCCTCTGTGAAGGGCCTATCCATTTACTTTCATTGTTGAGTCATCCTCTTCTTATTAAAGCACCAGCTAGATAGGAGTCATTTATATGCTTTGTTTTTAATTGATTTTGGGTATGAGTGTGATTGGATCTCTTTTGCCATGAATTACATTGTCTAGTCAGTGCCTGAATTTCAGAGGTGCTCTGCATTTATATTTTGTGATCTCAGAAAGGGCTAGCGAGATACCATTATGTCATATTATATCATGATTGTTTTGAAAAGGTGTTTTCATCTGAGATATTTTATTATTGCTCGCTAGTTTATTATCTCATTGATATGAGTAAATGTGAGACCTAAGTGTTATTGTGAATATTGTTAGTTCATAATCTGTGTTGAGAACCTGAACATTGGATAGACATATTTGCAACAACAAGATCAAACAGAGTTTGTAAAAGTTTTTCTTTATCACTTTCAATTTTTCAACTGAATTGCTTGAAGATAAGTAATGGGTTAAGCTTGGGGGAGTTGATATGTCTCCATCATCTACTTTTCCAAACTATTTTGCCCTTGTTTTGGACTCTAACTTGCATGATTTGAATGGAACTAACCCCGACTGATGTTGTTTTTACCAGAATTGCCATGTTTTTTTGCATAAATTAAAGTTCTCGGATTGACTTGAAAATTTACAGAGAATTTTTATGAAATGTATAAAAAATACTGGCGAAAAAAGAGACCAGAGGGGGGCCACACAGGAGCCACAAGCACTGGGGGCATGCCTACCCCCAGGGCGCGCCTCCTAGGCTTGTGGCCCCCCTGGAGCTCCAACAACCCTAATTCCAACTCCATATATACCTATTTGCGGAGAAAAAACAAAGAGAAGGAGTCATCGCGTTTTACAATACGGAGCCGCCGCCACCTCCTGTTCTTCATCAGGAGGGCTGATATGGAGTCCACTTGGGGCTCTAGAGGGTGGAACCCGTCGCCATTGTCATCATCAACCTTCCTCCATCACCAATTTCATGATGATCATCACCGGGAGTGAGTAATTCCTTTGTAGGCTCGCTGGACGGTGATGGGTTGGATGAGATTTATCATGTTATCGAGTTAGGTTTTTAGGGCTTGATCCCTTGTATCCACTATGTTCTGAGATTGATGTTCCTATGACTTTGCTATGCTTAATGCTTGTCACTAGAGCCCGACTGCCATGATTTCAGATCTGAACCGATTATCTTTTCATTAATATATTTGTGTTCTTGATCCTATATTGCAAGTTGTAGAAACCTATTACGAGTTATGATCCGCATACCCCAAGGTGACAATAATTGGAATTCTTTCCGGTGATTACCATAATTTGAGGAGTCCATATGATCACTTAGTGCTAATGCTTTGCTCTGGTGATCTATTAAAAGGAGGCCTTAATATCCCTTAGTTTCCTTATGAACCCCTCTTTCATGGGAGGGTAGGACAAAAGATGTCATGCAAGTTATTTTCCATAAGCATGTATGACTATATACAGAGTACATGCCTACATTACATTGACGAATTGGAGCTAGTTTTCTGTCACCCTAGGTTATGACTGCTATATGATGATATTATCCAACACAATTATCCATCTCAGATGCAATGCCCACAAGCTTTTCACATATTGATCTTCGCTAAAGTTACTTCCATTCCTGCTGCTGTTGCAATCACTACAAAACTGCTACTTTTACTATTGCCAGTGTTACCGTTACTTCCCTACTACTTTGCTACCAAACACTTTGTTGCATGATATGTTACCAACATATTTATAATTTTTTATTGTTCCATGCTATTATATTATCTGCTTTGGATGTTTAATATGCATTTATATGCTATTTTATATTATTTTTGGGACTAACCTATTAACCGAGAGCCCAGTGCCAGTTTTTGTTTTTTTGCCTGTTTTAAAGTTTCGCAGAAAAGGAATACCAAATGGAGTCCAAATAGAATGAAACTTTTGCGATGATATTTCTTGGACTAGAAGCAAACCAGGAGACTTGGAGATGAAGTCAGAGACGCAACGAGTCGATCACGATGGTCGAGGGCGCGCCCAGGGGGGTAGGGCATGCCCCCTTCCTTGTGGGCCCCTCGTGGGTCTCTTGACCTAGTTCCTTCGCCTATATATACTCTTATACCGCGAAAACATCCAGGGGAGCCACGAAACCACTTTTCCACCACCACAACCTTATGTTCCCGTGAGATCCCATCTAGGGGCCTTTTCTGGCGTCCTGTCGGAGGGGGATTTGATCACAGAGGGCTTCGACATCAACACCATTACCCTTCCGATGAAGCGCGAGTAGTTTACCACAAACCTACGGGTACATAGCTAGTAGCTAGATGGCTTCTTCTCTCTCTTTGATTCTCAATACCATGTTCTCCTTGATGTTCTTGGATATCTATTCGATGTAATATTCTTTTGCGGTGTGTTTGTCGAGATCTGATGAATTGTGGATTTATGATCAGATTATCTATGAATGTTATTTGGTTCTTCTATGAATTCTTATATGCATGAGTTGATATCTTTGCAAGTCTCTTCGAATTACCGGTTTAGTTTGGCCTACTAGATTGGTTTTTCTTGCAATGGGAAAGGTGATTACCTTTGGGTTCAATCTTGCGGTGTCCTGTCCTAGTGATAGTAGGGGCAGCAAGGCACGTATTGTATTGTTGCCATCGAGGATAAAAAGATGGGGTTTTCATCATATTGCTTGAGTTAATTCCTCTACATCATGTCATTTACTTTTAATGCGTTACTCCGTTCTTTATGAACTTAATACTCTAGGTCCATGTTGGATAGCAGTCGTTGTGTGGAGTAATAGTAGTAGATACAGAATCATTTTGGTCTACTTGACACAAAAGTGATGCCTATATTCATGAACATTGCCTTTGATATCATCGTAATTATGTGCTCTTCTATCAATTGCTCGACAGTAATTTGTTCACCCACCGTAATGTTTGCTATCTTGAGAGAAGCCACTAGTGAAACCTATGGCCCCCGGGTCTATTTTACATCATATTTGTTTCCCATCAATTTGCCAATTTCTGTCGTCGTTCTTTATTTTGCAATCTTTACTTTCCAATCTATAAACCAAAAATACCAAAAATATTTACTTTACCATTTATCTATCTCTATCAGATCTCGCTTTTGCAAGTAGTGAAGGGGTTGACGACCCCTTTATCGCGTTGGGTGCAAGTTGTTGACTGTTTGTGCAGGTATTCGGTGACTTCTGCGTGGTCTCCTACTGGATTGATACCTTGGTTCTCAAATTGAGGGAAATACTTACTCTACTTTGCTGGATCACCCTTTCCTCTTCAAGGGAAAAACCAACGCAAGCTCAAGAGGTAGCAGGATGGATTTCTAGCGCCGTTGCCGGGGAGATCTTCGTCAAGTCAAGCCATACAAAGTACCCATCATAAAATCTTATCTCTTGCATTACATTATTTGCCATTCGCCTCTCGTTTTCCTCTCCCCAACCTCTAAAATGATTTTCGAAAAGATTTGCCTTTTCTTCGCCCCTTTTCTGTTCGTCTTTTTTGCTTGCTTCTTGTGTGCTTGTGTGTTGGGTTGCTTGCTTTGTCACGATGGCTCAAGATAATACCAAATTGTGTGACTTTTCCAATATCAAAAACAAAGATTTAATTAGCGCTCCGATTGCTCCCACTACTAATGCTGGATCTTGTGAAATTAATGCTGCTTTGCAGAATCTTGTTATGAAAGATCAATTTTATGGCCTTCCTAGTGAAGATGCCGCATCCCATCTAAACAATTTTGATGATTTGCGTGATATGCAAAAGGAAAAAGATGTGGATAATGATATTGTTAATTTGAAGCTATTTCCGTTTTTGCTTCGTGCTAATACTTGGTTCTCATCTTTGCCCAAAAATAGTATTGATTCGTCGAATAAGTGTAGAGATGCTTTCATCTCTAAGTATTTCCCGCTAAAATCATCTCCCTTAGGAATGATATTATGAATTTTAAGCAACTTGATCATGATCACATTGCACAATCTTGGGAGAGGATGAAATTGATGATACAAAATTGCCCTACACATGGTTTGAATTTGTTGATGATTATACAAAATTTTTATGCCTGATTGAATTTTGCTTCTGGAAATATTTTAGATTCGTCCGTGGGAGGAACTTTTATGGAAATTACTTTAGGAGAGGCCACTAATCTCCTAGATAATATCATGGTCAATTATTCTCAATGGCACACCGAAAGATCCACTAGTAAAAAGGTTAATGTGATTGAAGAGATTAATGTTTTGAGTGGAAAGATGAATGAACTTATGAAATTATTTGCTAATAAGAGTGTTTCTTCTGATCCTAATGATATGCCTTTGTCCACTTTTATTGAGAATAATAATGAATCTATGGATGTGAATTTTATTTGTAGGAACACTTTTGGTAATAACGCGTATATAGGTAATCTTAATCCTAGGCCGTTTCCTAGTAATTCCTCTAATAATTATGGTAGTTCCTACAACAATTCCTATGGAAATTTTAATAAGACTCCCTCTAATTTTTAGAATAGTGTTAAAAAATTTATGAGTTCGCAAAAGAATTTCAATGCTTTGATTAAAGAAAATTTTCTCAAGATTGATGATTTGGCTAGGAACGTGGATGGAATTTCTCTTGATGTTAATTCTTTGAAACTTAGATCTATCCCACCTAAGCATGATATCAATGAGTCTCTCAAAGCCATGAGAACCTCCGTTGGTTAGTGCAAAGAAAGAACCGCTAAGATGCGTGCTAAAAAGATTGGTTTGTAAAAGCGTGTTATTCTAGTTTTCATGATAATAATGATGAAGATCTAAAAGTTATTCATGTGACTCCTATTGATTCTTTGTTTTCCAATATTAATCTTGATAAAGATGGTACTGGATATGAGTCAACTTTAGTTAAAAGGCGTCCCAATGATTCGGAGTTTTTAGATCTAGATGCAAAAATTGATAAAAGTGGGATTGGAGAGGTCAAGACTTTAAGTAGAAATGAACCCACTCTTTTGGATTTCAAGGAATTTAATTATGATAATTGTTCTTTAATAGATTGTATTTCCTTGTTGCAATCCATGTTGATTCTCCTCATGCTTACAATCAAAACAAAGATTTTACTCAACACATTGTTGATGCCCTGATGCAATATTTTGAAGAAAAGCTTGAGTTAGAAGTTTCTATCCCTAGAAAACTTTATGATGAGTGGGAACCTACTATTAAGAATAAGATTAAATATTATGAATGCCATTCTTTATGTGATTTGGGTGCTAGTGTTTCCATGATTCCAAAAAATTTGTGTGATGTGCTAGGTTTCTGTGAATTTTATGATTGTTCTTTAAATTTGCATCTTGCGGATTCCACTATTAAGAAACCTATGGGAAGGATTAATGATGTTATTATTGTTTCAAATAGGAATTATGTGCCCATAGATTTCATTGTTCTTGATATAGATTGCAATCCTACATGTCCTATTATTCTTGGTAGACCTTTCCTTAGAACGATTGGTGCAATTATTGATGTGAAAGAAGGAAACATTAGATTCTAATTTCCGCTAAGTAAATGCATGGAACACTTCCCTAGGAAGAAAATTAAATTTCCAAATGAATCTATTATGGGAGCCACTTATGGATTGCATACCAAAGATGGCAATACCTAGATCTATTCGCGTTTTTATGCCTAGCTAAGGGCGTTAAACAATAGCGCTTGTTGGGAGGCAACACCATTTTTTTTGTTCTTTTCTTTTTGTTCCTGTTTAGTAATAAATAATTCATCAAGCCTCTGTTTAGATGTGGTTTTATGTTTTATTTAGTGTTTGTGCCAAGTTAAACCTTTAGGATAGCTTATGGTGATAGTTGTGTTTATCCTGCTGAAAATCAGAAACTTTTGCATCCAGTAAATTAGTTTTCATAATTCATAGAAATATACTTTTGATCTGATTCTTTTTGCTATGGATTGGACAACAAATTTCTCAGGATTTCCTAATTTTCCACGATTTGTTGAGTTACAGAAGTATTACAGAGTTACACATTACTAAAGATTGTTCTGTTTTTGATAGATTCTGTTTTTTGCGTGTTGTTTGCTTATTTTGATGAATCTGTGGGTAGTATCGAGGGGTATGAACCAAGAAAAAATTGGAATACAGTACATATTACACCAATATAAATAAAGAATGATTTCCAATAGTAACTTAAAGTGGTGATTTACTTTCTTATACTAACGGAGCTCATGAGATTTTCTGTTGAGTTTTGTGTTGTGAAGTTTTCAAGTTTTGGATAAAGATTTGATGGACTATGGAATAAGGAGTGGCAAGAGCCTAAGCTTGGATATGCCCAAGGCACACGAAGGTAATATTCAAGGATAACCAAAATCCTAAGCTTGGGGATTCCCCAGAAGGCATCCCCTCTTTCGTCTTCGTCTATCGGTAACTTTACTTGAGGCTAGATTTTTATTCACCACATGATATGTGTTTTTCTTTGAGCATCTTGTATGATTTGAGTCTTTGATTTTAGTTTATCACAATCATCCTTGTTGTACGCACCTTTTTGGAGATACACGCATGAATCATGATTTGTTAGAATACTCTATGTGCTTCACTTATATCTTTTGAGCTAGACAATATTGCTCTAGTACCTCACTTATATCTTTTTAGAGCATGATGGTGGCTTTATTTTATAGAAATTCTTGAACTCTCATGCTTCACTTATATTATTTTGTGAGTCTTTTAGAACATCATGGTAATTTTCTTTGGTTATAAATTTACTCCTAATATGACAGGCATCCAAGATGGATATAATAAAAACTTTCACATGAGGTGCATTGAATACTATGAGAAGTTTGATTCTTTACAATTGTTTTGAGATATGAAGATGCTGATATTAGAGTCATGCTAGTGGAGTAGTTGTCAATTTGAGAGGTACATGTGTTAAAGTTTCTGATTGCCGTAGCTTGCATGTATGGTGAACCGTTATGTGATGAAGTTGGAGCATGATTTATTTATTGATTGTCATCCTTATGAGTGGCGGTCGGGGATGAGCGGTGGTCTTTTCCTACCAATCTATACCCATAGGAGCATGCGCATAGTATGTCATTTCGATAACTAATAGATTTTTTCAATAAGTATGTGAGTTCTTTATGACTAATGTTGAGTCCATGGATTATACCCACTCTCACCCTTCCACCATTGCTAGCCTCTCTCGTGCCGTGCAAATTTCACCAGTACCATACACTCACCATATACCTTCCTCAAAACAGCCATCATATCTACCTATTATGGCATTTCCATAGCCATTCCGAGATATTTTGCCATGCAACTTTCCACTCTTCCGTTTATTATGACACGCTTCATCATTGTCATATTGCTTTGCATGATCATGTAGTTGACATTGTATTTGTGGCAAAGCCATCGTTCATAATTCTTTCATACATGTCACTCTTAAGTCATTGCACATCCCGGTACACCGCCGGAGGCATTCACATAGAG
Source organism: Triticum aestivum (assembly GCF_018294505.1). Taxonomy (NCBI): domain Eukaryota; kingdom Viridiplantae; phylum Streptophyta; class Magnoliopsida; order Poales; family Poaceae; genus Triticum; species Triticum aestivum. Next base: position 735,922,982 of record NC_057801.1, read on the forward strand.
TCATATTTTGTTCTAAGTATTGAGTTGTAATTCTTGAGTTGTAAGTAAATAAAAGTGTGATGATCTTCATTATTAGAGCATTGCCCCATGTGAGGAAAGGATGATGGAGGCTATGATTCCCCCACAAGTCGGGATGAGACTCCGGACGAAAAATAAATAAATAAATAAATAAAAAGAGGCCATAAAAAAGGGAGAAGGCCCAAATAAAAAAATGTGAGAAAAAGAGAGAAGGGGCAATGTTACTATCCTTTTTCCACACTTGTTCTTCAAAGTAGCACCATGATCTTCATGATAGAGAGTCTCTTATTTTGCCACTTTCATATACTAGTGGGAGTTTTTCATTATAGAACTTTGCTTGTATATTCCAATGACTCCCTAGGTCTTCGTGAGCAAGCAAGTTGGATGCACACCTACTTAGTTTCTTTTTGAGCTTTCATACACTTATACCTCTAGTCCATCCGTTGCATGGCAATCCATACTCACTCACATTGATATCTATTGATGGGCATCTCCATAGACCGTTGATATGCCTAGTTGATGTGAGACTATCTTCCTCCCTTTTTGTCTTCTCCACAACCACCATACTCTATTCCACCATAGTGCTATCCATGGCTCACGCTCATGTATTGCGTGAAGATTGAAAAGGTTTGAGAACATCAAAAGTATGAAATAATAGCTTGGCTTGTCATCGGGGTTGTGCATGATTTAAATATTTTGTGTGATGAAGATAGAGCATAGACAGACTATATGATTTTGTAGGGATAGCTTCTTTGGCCATGTTATTTTGAGAAAACATGATTTCTTTGTTAGTATGCTTGAAGTATTACTATTTTATGTCAATACTAAACTTTTGTTTTGAATCTTTATGATATGAACATTCATGCCACAATAAATAAAATTACATGGATATATATGTTAAGTAGCATTCCACTTCAAAAATTCTGTTTTTATCATTTACCTACTCGAGGACGAGCGGGAATTAAGCTTGGGGATGTTTGATACGTCTGCAATGTATCTATAATTTTTTATTGTTCCATGCTATTATATTATCTATTTTGGATGTTTAATAGGCATTTACATGCTATTTTATATTATTTTTGGGACTAACCTATTAACCGAGAGCCCAGTGCTAGTTTCTATTTTTTGCCTGTTTTAGAGTTTCGTAGAAAAGGAATACCAAACGGAATGAAACTTTCGCGATGATCTTTCTTGGACCAGAATAAACCAGGAGACTTGGAGATGAAGTCAGAGACGCAACGAGGAGGCCACGAGGGTGGAGGGCGCCCCCCCCCCCTGCTACCTCTTGAGCATGCCTTGGTTTTCCCTTGAAGAGGAAAGGTTGATGTAGCAAAGTAGCGTAAGTATTTCCCTCAGTTTTGAGAACCAAGGTATCAATCCAGTAGGAGATGACACACAAGTCACCTAGTACTTGCACAAACAATCAATAACCTTGGAACCAACGCGATAAAGTGGTTTTCAATCCCTTCACGGTCACTCGCAAAAGTGAGATCTAATAAAGATAGTAAAGTAAATATTTTTGCTATTTTTGTCGTATAGATTGGAAAGTAAAGATTGCAAAATAGTAAACGAGATGCGACGTAAATAAAAGAGATGTAATATAATAAGAAAGAGACCTGGGGGCCATAGGTTTCACTAGTGGCTTATCTCAAGATTGCATGTATTAAGGTGGGTGAACAAATTACTTCCGAGCAATTGATAGAAGAGCGCATGATTATGAAGACATCTAAGGCAATGATCATGAACATAGGCATCACGTCCGTGTCAAGTAGACCGAAACGATTCTGCATCTACTACTATTACTCCACACATTGAGCGATATCTAGCATGTATCTAGAGTATTAACTTCATAAGAAAAGAGTAACGCATTAAGAAAGATGACATGATGTAGAGGGATAAACTCAAGCAATATGATATAAACCCCATCTTTTTATCCTCGATGGCAACAATACAATATGTGCCTAGCTGCCCCTACTGTCACTAGGAAAGGACACCGCAAGATTGAACCCAAAGCTAAGCACTTCTACCATTGCAAGAAAGATCAATCTAGTAGGCCAAACTAAATCGATAATTCGAAGAGACTTGCAAAGATATAAAATCATGCATATAAGAATTCAGAGAAGAACCAAATAATATTCATAGATAATCAGGTTCATAAATCCACAATTCATCGGATCTCGGCGAACACACCGCAAAAGAATATTACATTGAATAGATCTCCAAGAACATCGAGGAGAACTTTGTATTGAGAATCAAAGAGAGAGAAGAAGCCATCTAGCTAATAACTATGGACCCAAAGGTCTGTGGTAAACTACTCACGCTTCATCGGAGAGGCAATGGTGTTGATGTAGAAGCCCTTCGTGATTGATTCCCCCTCTGGCAGATCGCCGGAAAAGTCCCCAAGATGGGATCTCATGGGTACAAAAGGCCCCAAAATCCACCAAATCTTTACCCAAAAACTCGAAAACTTCACAACACAAAACTTTAACAGAAAATCTCATGAGCTCCGTTAGTAAAAGAAAATAAACCACCACTTTAAGGGACTGTAATGAACTCATTCTTTATTTATATTGGTGTTAAACCTACTATATTCCAACTTCTCTATGGTTCATACCCCCCCGATACTACTCATAGATTCATCAAAATAAGCAAACAACACATGAAAAACAGAATCTGTCAAAAATAGAACAGTCTCTAGCAATCTGTAAGTCCAAAGAGTTTTGAAATAAATTGGTGGACTTGAGGAATTTGTCTATTAATCATCTACAAAAAGAATCAACCTAAAATCACTCTTCAGTAAAAAATGATAGCTAATCTCGTGAGCGCAAAAGTTTCTGTTTTTTACAGCAAGATCACAAAGACTTCACCCAAGTCTTACCAAAGGTTCTACTTGGCACAAACACTAACTAAAACATAAAACCACATCTAACCAGAAGCTAGATGAATTATTTATTACTAAAAAGGAGCAAAAAGTAAAGAACAAAAATAAAATTGGGTTGCCTCCCAACAAGCGCTATCATTTAACGCCCCTAGATAGGCATAAAAACAAGAATAGATCTAGGTATTGCCATCTTCGGTATGCAATCCATAAGTGGCTCTCATAATAGATACATAAGGCAATTTAAGTTTCTTCCTAGGAAACTGTTCCATACCCTTCCTTAACAGAAACTAGAATCTAATATTTCCTTCTTTCATATCAATAATTGCACCAATCCTTCTAAGGAAAGGTCTACCAAGAATAATAGGACATGTAGGATTGCAATCCATATCAAGAACAATGAAATCTATGGGCACATAATTCCTATTTGCAACAATAAGAACATCATTAATCCTTCCCATACATTTCTTAATGGTGGAACCCGCAAGATGCAAATTTAAAGAACAATCATCAAATTCACGGAAACCTAGCACATCACACAAAGTTTTTGGAATTGTGGAAACACTAGAACCCAAATCACATAAAGCATATCATTCATAATCCTTAATCTTAATTTTAATAGTAGGTTCCCACTCATCATAAAGTTTTCGAGGGATAGAAACTTCTAGTTCAAGCTTTTCTTCATAAGATTGCATCAAAGCATCAACGATATGTTTAGTAAAAGCTTTATTTTGATTGTAAGCATGAGGAGAATTTAACATGGATTGCAACAAGGAAATACAATCTATTAAAGAGCAATTATCATAATTAAATCCCTTGAAATCCAAAATAGTGGATTCATTGCTATGTAAAGTTTTGACCTCTTCAATCCCACTTTTATCAATTTTTGCATCTAGATCTAGAAACTCCGAATCATTGGGACGCCTTTTAACTAAAGTTGACTCATCTCCAGTCCCATCTTTATCAAGATTCATATGGGAAAACAAAGATTTAATAGGAGTCACATCAATCACTTTAAGATCTTCATCATTATTATGTAGATCTTCCGGTTTTATAGTCATCTTATTAAATAAGGTGGTTTGTTTATCCGAAATTTGGCCTACTAAGTTTTCAAAATGAGCAAACTGAGATTTCAAACCATAAAATTCTTTAGACATATCATCGAGCTCTTTATTCATGTACTCCATAATTTTTTTTGTTCTTTAAGCTCGTTTCAAAAGAAATTATTGTTCTCAAATTACAAAGACATAAAGCTTCTAATGTTGTTTTCAATTTCTTCCAACCTCATGAGGTGAGGATCAACACTTTTTGGCAAAGCCATCAAAGCAAATAGGCACACCAACACACAAGCACACAAGAAGCAAGCGAAAAGAGACGAATGAAAGAGGGCGAAGAAAAGGAAAAAGTTTTAAAAAATAGTTTTAGAAGTGGGGGAGAGGAAAACGAGAGGTGAATGGCAAATAATGTAATGCGAGGGAGAAGAGTTTATGATGGGTACTTGGTATGTCTTGACTTGGCGTAGATCTCCCCGTCAACGGTGCCAGAAATCCTTCTTGCTACCTCTTGAGCATGTGTTGGTTTTCCCTTGAAGAGGAAAGGGTGATGCAGCAAAGTAGCATAAGTATTTGCCTCAATTTTGAGAACCAAGGTATCAATCCAGTAGGAGACGACACACAAGTAACCTAGTACCTGCACAAACAATCAAGAACCTTGCAACCAACATGATAAAGGGGTTGTCAATCCCTTCACGGTCACTCGCAAAAGTGAGATCTAATATAGTAAAGTAAATATTTTTGGTATTTTTGTTGTATAGATTGGAAAGTAAAGATTGCAAAATAGTAAACGAGATGTAATGTAAATAAAAGAGATGTAATATAATAAGAAAGAGACTCCGGGGCCATAGGTTTCACTAGTGGCTTCTCTCAAGATAGCATGTATTACGATGGGTGAACAAATTACTGCCGAGCAATTGATAGAAGATCGCATAATTATGAAGACATCTAAGGCAACGATCATGAACATAGGCATCACGTCCGTGTCAAGTAGACCGAAATGATTCTGCTTCTACTACTATTACTCCACACATCGACCGCTATCCAGCATGCATCTAGAGTATTAAGTTCATAAGAATGGAGTAACGCATTAAGCAAGATGACATGATGTAGAGGGATAAACTCAAGCAATATGATATAAACCCCATCTATTTATCCTCGATGGCAACAATACAATATGTGCCTTGTTGCCCCTACTGTCACTTGGAAAGGACACCGCAAGATTGAACCCAAAGCTAAGCACTTCTCTCATTGCAAGAAAGATCAATCTAGTAGGCCAAACTAAATCGATAATTCAAAGATACTTGCAAAGATATCAAATCATGCATATAAGAATCCAGAGAAGAACCAAATAATATTCATAGATAATCAAGTTCATAGATCCACAATTCATCGAATCTCGACGAACACACCGCAAAACAATATTACATCAAATAGATATCCAAGAACATCGAGGGGAACTTTGTAATGAGAATCAGAGAGAGAGAAGAAGCCATCTAGATAATAAATATGGACCCGAAGGTCTGTGGTAAACTACTCACACTTCATCGGAGAGGCAATGGTGTTGATGTAGAAGCCCTTCGTGATTGATTCCCTCTCCAGCATATTGCTGGAAAAGGCCCCAAGATGGATCTCACGGGTACAGAAGGTTGCGGTGGTGGAAAATTGGTTTCCTTGCTCCCCCTGATGTTTCTAGGGGTATAAGAGTATATATTGGCCAAAGAAGTACGTTCGTGGAGCTACGAGGGGCCCATGAGGGTGGGGGCGCGCCTACCCCCTGGGCGTGCCCTCCTGCCTTGTGGCCTCCTCGTAGAGTTCCATACTTCAACTCCAAGTCTTCTGGATTGCTTTTGGTCCAAGAAAGGTCCTCATGAAGGTTTCATTCCATTTGATATTCCTTTTCTGCAAAAATCTAAAATAGGAAAAAAATAGAAACTGGCACTAGCCCTTTGGTTAATAGGTTAGTCCCAAAAATAATACTCCCTCCGTCTGGATATACTCGTCATAGAAATGGATGAATCTAGACTTATTTTAGTTTTAGATACAACCATTTTTATCAATTTCTCCGACAAGTATTTTGGGATGGAGGGAGTATAAAAGAGCATATTAAAGTCCATTAAACATCCAAAACAGATAATATAATAGCATGGAACAATCAATAATTATAGATACATTGGAGACATATCACCCCCTGCCTCGTGGGCCCCTCGTGGGTCTTCTGACCTAGTTCCTTCTCCTACATATATTCTTATACCCCGAAAACATCCAGGGGAGCCACGAAACCACTTTTCCACCGCCGCAACCATCTGTACCCATGAGATCCCATCTAGGGGCCTTTTATGGCGTCCTGCCGGAGGGGGATTCGATCCTAGAGGGCTTCTACATCAACACTATTACCCTTTCGATGAAGCGTGAGTAATTTAGCACAAACCTATGGGTTTATAGCTAGTAGCTAGATGGCTTCTTCTCTCTCTTTGATTCTCAATACCATGTTCTCCTCGATGTTCTTGGAGATCTATTCGGTGAAATATTCTTTTGCGGTGTGTTTGCAGAGATTCGATGAATTGTGGATTTATGATCAGATTATCTATGAATATTATTTTGTTATTCTCTAAATTCTTATATGCATGATTTGATATCTTTGCAAGTCTCTTTGAATTATCGGTTTAGTTTGGCCTACTAAATTGGTTTTTCTTGCAATGGGAGAAGTGCTTAGCTTTGGGTTCAATCTTGCGGTGTCCTTTCCCAGTGACAGTAGGGGCAGCAAGGCATGCATTGTATTGTTGCCATCGAGGATAAAAAGATGGGGTTTTCATCATATTGCTTGAGATAATTCCTCTACATCATGTCATCTTACTTAATGCGTTACTCCGTTCTTTATGAACTTAATACTCTAGATGCATGCTGGATAGCGGTCGATGTGTGGAGTAATAGTAGTAGATTAAGAATCATTTCGGTCTACTTGACACAGACATGATGCCTATATTCATGATCATTGCCTTAGATATCATCATAATTATGCGCTCTTCTATCAATTGCTCAGCAGTAATTTGTTCACCCACCGTAATGTTTGCTATCTTGAGAGAAGCCACTAGTGAAACCTATGGCCCCCGGGTCTATTTTACATCATATTAGTTTCCCATCAATTTGCCAATTTCTGTCGTTGTTCTTTATTTTGCAATCTTTATTTTCCAATCTATAAACCAAAAATACCAAAAATATTTACTTTACCGTTTATCTCTCTCTATCAGATCTCACTTTTGCAAGTAACCGTGATGGGATTGACAACCCCTTTGTCACGTTGGGTGCAAGTTGTTGATTGTTTTTCCAGGTATTTAGTGACTTGTGCATTGTCTCCTACTGGATTGATACCTTTGTTCTCAAACTGAGGGAAATACTTACTCTACTTTGCTGCATCACCCTTTCCTCTTCAAGGGAAAAACCAACGCAAGCCCAAGAGGTAGCACTACAGATCTTAAGTCTTTCAGGTGTGGTCGAATTGACAACCCAACTGCTAATACTCGCGAATATTCTTTGGCTCCCCTTGTGCCGAATCATTAAAATTTGGGTTGAATACACTACGTACCCTCGAAAAGTGTTGTGATACCCTATACTTGTGGGTTATCATGGGGGGCTTGTCCAGCCTCTGGTGCCAATCTTCTGGTATATAAGCCCATTTTACCTATAATGAAAATAAGGAGAGGACTTTCGGGACGGAGCGTCGCCGCCTCGAGGCAGAACTTGGGCAGGAGCACTTTTACTCTCCGGTGGAGCGATTCAGCCAGTGATACTTCCCTCCGGGAGGGGGAAATCGATCCCATCATCATCACCAGCAACCATCTCACCTTGGTAGGATCAATCTTCATCAACATATTCACCAACACCATCTCATCTCAATACCCTAGTTCACCCCTTGTGTTCAATCTTGTGTCAAAACCTTAGATTGGTACCTGTGGGTGACTAGTAGTGTTGATTACATCTAGTAGTTGATGCTAGTTGGTTTACTCGATGGAAGATTATATGTCCAGATCCATTATCCTATTTATTATCCCTCTGATCATGAGCATGAATATTATTTATGAGTTGTTGCTTTTGTTCTTGAGGACATGGGAGAAGTCTTGTCATAAGTATTAATGTGAATTTGGTATTTGTTCAATATTTTGATGATATGTATGTTGTGATTTCCTTAGTGGTATTATGTGAACGTCGACTACATGACACTTCACCATATTTGGGCCTAAGGGAATGCATTGTGGAGTAGTTATTAGATGATGGGTTGCTAGAATGGCAGAAGCTTAAACCCTAGTTTATGCGCTATTCTGTAAGGGGTTGATTTGGATCCATAAGTTTAATATTATGGTTACATTTTATCTTAATTCTTCTTTCGTTGTTGCGGATGCTTGTGAGAGGGGTTAATCATAAGTGTGAGGCTTGTTCAAGTACGAACAACACCCAAGCACCGTTCCACCCACATATCATATTATCAAAGTAGCGAACGTGAATCAAACAAACATGATGAAAGTGACTAGATGAAATTCCCGTGTCTCCTCAAGAATGTTTTACCTATTATCAGACACCGTTCCAGCATGTCCTTTGCTACATAAAGGATAGGGCTACCTTGCTACACTTATTGTTACTATTGCTAATTATTACTTGTTACAAATTATCTTGCTGTCATACTACCTGTTATCGATAATTTCAGTGCCTGTAGAAAATACCTTGCTGAAAACCACGTATCAATTCCTTCTGCTCCTCGTTGGGTTCAATACTCTTACTTATCAAAAGGAATATGATTGATCCCTTATACATGTGGGTCATCAAGACTCTTTAGTGGCATCGTTGCCGGGGATTGAAGCGCCTTTGGTAAGGAAAATTGTATATTACGTGCTGAAATTTACTGTCACTTGTTACAATGGAAAACCTTACTTTAAGGAGTTTGTTCGGGGTATCCTCACCTCGACCAGAAACACAAAGAGTTGCTCCTCAACCTACTGAAAATATTGGTTATGAGATTCCTTCGGGTATGATAGAGAAACTGCTAGCTAATCCTTATGCAGGAGATGGACCATTACATCCTGGTATGATAGAGTTTACCCAAAGATGATGTTAAGAAGAATATTTTCCCTTTATCTTTGGGGGAAAAAGTATTGGGATGGTGTAGGCTATGGTCATGATATTGGAGCTTGGAACTGGAATCGATTGAAATTGGAATTTCACCAAAAGTTTTATCCTATGCATCTAGTTCATCATGATCGGAATTATATATATAATTTTTGGCCTCGTGACGGATAAAGTATCACTCAAGCTTGGGGGAGTCTGAAATACATAATGTATACATGCTCCAATCATGAGCAATCAAAGGAAATTATCTTTAAAAAAATCTATGCTTGGCTTTCTCATGATAATCAAACCATGCTCGATTCTTCTTCGAATGGCTCTTTTATGAAGAGAACTATTGAATTCAGGTGGGACCTTCTTGAAAGAATTAAATGCAACTCTGAAGATTGGGGACTCGATAAAGGTAATGAGTTAGGTATAACACTTAAGTTCGATTGTGTTAAATCTTTTATGGATACCGATGATTTTCACAATTTTAGCACTAAATATGGACTTGGCTCTAAGATAGTAGCCTCTTTTTTTGAATATTTTGCTACTCATGTTGATCTCCCTAAGGAGAAGTGGTTTAAATACCATCCCCCTATTGAAGAAAAGATTGAGGAGCCAGTTATAGTTAAGGATGAAACTATAATTTACAATGTTGATCAAGTTGTGCCTACTGCTTATATTGAAAAACCACCTTTCCCTATTAGGACAAAGGAACACGCTAAAGTTTCAACCATGGCTTACAAAAGTAATTTTAGAGCCCCTAGACCCTCTGAGCAAATTAAAGTAGAACCTAGTATCGCTATAGTTAAAGATCTCTTGGTTGATAATATTGATGGGCATGTTATTTATTTCTATGCTGAAGCTGCTAGAATTGCCAAACCAGATACTAAAATAAGAATAAAACTGTTGTTGGCATGCCTGTTGTGTTGGTTAAAATAGGAAATCATTGTTATCATGGCTTATATATGGGTTCTAGTGTTAGTTCTATCCCTTTTTCCTTATACCAAGAAATTTTGAATGACATTGCACCTATTGAAATAGAAGATATTGATGTCACTATTAAACTTGCTAATAGAGATACTATCACACCACTTGGGATTGTTAGAGATGTTGAAGTATTTTGTGGGAAGATAAAATATCCTACTGATTTTCTAGTTCTTTGTTCTCCACAAGATGATTTTTGTCCCATTATATTTGGTAGACCTTTCTTGAATGTTGTTGACACTAAGATAGACTGCAAGAAGGAAACCGTCAGTGTTTATTTTGGTGATGTGTCTCGTGAGTTTAATTTCTCTAAGTTTCATAGGCAACCTCATGATAAAGAAATTACCTAGTAAGGATGAAATAATAGGTCTTTCTTCTATTGTTGTACCTCCTAATGATCCACTAGAACAATATTTGCTTGACCATGAAAATGATATGCACTTGCATGAAAGAAATGAAATAGATAGGATGTTCTTTGATCAACAACCTATTATTAAACATAATTTGTGTGTTGAAACTCTAGGGGGCCCTCCTCCACCTAAGGGTGATCATGTGTTTGAATTGAAACACTTACCTGATACTTTGAAATATGCCTATCTTGATGAGACGAAGATTTATCCCATTATTATTAGTGCTAACCTTACAGAGCATGAAGAAAATAGATTATTAAAAACTCCGAGGAAGCACCGAGCTGCTATTAGATACACTCTTCATGATATTAAGGGCATCAGTCTGAATCTCTATCAGCACACGATTAATATGGAACCCGATGTTAAACCAGTTGTTGATCATTAGCGACGATTAAATCGTAAGACGAGGAAGTGGTAAGAACTGAAATATTAAAGCTTCTGGAAGCAGGTATAAGTTATCCTATAGCTGATAGTAGATGGGTAAGTCATGTTCATTGTGTCCCTTATTGTCAGGGGTTGGATACGCCATATGCCAAAGGATGGCTTATCATGGTGGGAGCGAGTAGAACGTCGCCGGTGCCTGGAAGCGGGATGAGGCGAAGACATGCACGCCAGCGGAACTTACCCAGCTTCAGGGCTCTCCTAGGAGATAAAACCCCTACTGCTGCTCTGCGGGGTCTCCGCATGATCACTAAAGCAAAGTGGCTACAATGGTGCTCCTGGAGCTGTTTCGGGAGGTAGGAGAGGGCAAGGCTAGCTCTCTCCTTCCTGGGCTGTCTGGTCTCTCTCTCTCTCTCTAGGTCCGAACCCTTTGCATGGGTGCCCCTGGGGGTTTTAATTATAGGCCTACCCCCTGGGGGTACAATAGTAATCCGGCTGGGCGTGGGTCCCATTCGTCTGTCTCTCAGGCCGCCGTCCTTCCCGCCGGCTTCTGGGGCCCGCCGACTGGCGGGTCCCGCGGATAGGCTTGATACTGCAGCGGCACTCCTGATGATGCAGGCTCGGTCATCGGGTCGTGGCAACAGTGCCGCCGTCTATCGGGCGATCACTGTCGCCATTCCCCATCTTATCTGATTAATGGCTCGTGGGGCCCGGGAGGAGTCGGCCGACTCCCATGGGCCCGTCTTCGGGTTGCCCAGGCCGGCTTTGGCCCTCCCACTGACAGGCGGTCCTGCCACCTTTGGGTCGTCCAGGCCGGCGTCGTGGGCACAGTGCACTGCGTACTGTGGCTGAGGTCAGGGCAGGCATGGCAACAGTGTCGTATCTCACCGGAGATCTTCCAGCGGTACGGCTCACTGTAGCCATGCCGGCACTTCGTAGGCAGGGGGGAAACGGCCATGCCGTAACCGTACGCCGCGTCGTACTTCAGGATAAGGGAGGAGTCTTGGGCCGACTCTCCATAGTCGGCCTTCCTGGGAGTCGCCAGCCTGGAGTCGGCTTATCTGGGAGTCGCCGCCTGGTACTCGGCGTATCCTGGGGTCGCTCCTGGGACTCGGCCTGAGGGGCGCGGCCTGCCCCGATGTCTTGAAATGTCCTGGGGCTCGGGTTAGCCTACCCGTGGCCCATTACTCCGACAGTAGTCCCCGAAGCTGGTGAAACCCTGCGGTCGCTGCATTGTGGGGCTTCAACAGCTTCAATCTTTAAAGGTGCAGACTCTGGGGCTCGGCTGCCGTCTTCCCTTGGGCCGACTGTCGAAAGTCGGAGCTTCGGCGAAGAGCCTTAGTTTGAAGGTCGCGGCGGGAAGCCAGGCGGCATGCCTGATACGCTTCCCCGCAGCCATCAGGGCGGTCCTATCGCGTGGCGCCACATGGGGAGAACAGTCTGCCTGCCCATGCGCGCGACGGGACGGGCCGTCAGGCGGGGCCCGCCACTACCGCGCCTCGGCATACGGACGGATCCGTTGTGGCTGAGGACGGTTGGTTTTCCCACGTTGTTACTGCGCACAGTAACTTCGTGGGTAAATCGTGGGGCGGCGTGGGGCATCGTGCGCAGTTAATCCCACGCCCGCCCCCTTGGCTTCTCAGCCCGCAGGGTTATAAGTAGACGGGGGGAAACGGAGCGGCACAGCTCGCGTGCCCTTCTTCCCCGCTCCCCTGCCTCATCTTGCTTTCTCTCCCTCCTTCCTCCCCCGTTGAGCAGGAGCACATCCTACCGCGGCGATGAGCTCTTCCTCCGCCGCGGCCTTTGTCGTGCGCTCCGGCGTATGGGACGGCTCGGAGGTAGAGGAAGAACACATCGAGTTCCTCCGCCAGACCAGCCGTCTTCCAAGCGTGGACCTCGTGCGCGCCCGCGCCGCACCGGAGGGGGAAATCCGGCCGGCGCCGGAAGAGGGCGAGCGGGTCATCTTCCGCTCGCACCTTATGCGTGGCCTGGGGCTGCCGGCGAGCGGCTTCTTCCGCTCGTTCCTAGAGTTCCACAGCCTTCAGCCGCACCACCTCACACCGAACACGGTGGTGCTGCTCTCCTCCTTCGCCACCCTGTGCGAAGGTTTCCTCGGTGTTCTCCCCACCATCGAGCTGTGGGGAGAATTCTTCTCTTCTAAGCTCGGCACGCATATCGCCGGCGTGCCGGCCCAGTGCGGCGCCTTCATCGTGATGCGGCGCTCGACGGCTGACAACCCCTTTCCTCCCATTACGCTGATCAAGTCGGTGAAGATTTGGCAGCTCTCGTACTTCTACGTGAAGAACCTCGCCTCCGACGGCGACTGGATCAACTTCCCGCCTTGCAACACCGCTCCCCTGACTGGGCGGCTCCCCAGCTGGTCCCACCGAGTCAAGATGCTCACTCCTGCCGGAGCCGCCGCCATGGCACGACTCCGAGTCTTGATGCAGTCGAAGGGACTCGTCGGGGCCGACTTGCTGGCCGCCTTCGTGGCGCGCCGAGTTCTCCTCCAAGGCCGGCCTCACCTGATCTGTCAGATGAGCGGCCTCCGAGACCCAAGTCGGATGAGCACGAAGGAGATGCCCCGCAAGGAGGTGGCGAACATGGTAAATTACATCGCGCACTACGAGTACGAGGAGGACTGGCAGTTCGGCAAGGAGCCGTACTCGCGCGTCAACCCTCCACCAGTGGTAAGTCGCGTCTCCTTGCTGTTTTTATCTTTTTCCGTAGACGACTCCGGCTTCTGACTCTTGCTGGCTTCTTCTGAACTAGAATTCTCTTATGCAGCCTACCGCCGGCGCCACGAGGCAGCCCCGCGAGTATGTTCCCGACCGTGCGGAGAGCAACGTCGACGACCCCGACTTGGGGGCGGCGGCGATGGAAGCCGACACCGAAGACGAGGGAGGGGGGCAGAAGGCGACTTCAGGCCCTCGGCCACCTTCACCGACTGGCCTGATGACGACGCCGAAGGCGAAGTCGCTCCGCGCCACCAGCTGAGGATCGGCCCGTCGGGCGCCGGCTCCTCCGCCGGCCAAGGCGGCGCGAAGAGGCGTCACGCTGGGCCGAGTGCGCCCGGCGGCAAATTGAAGAAGTTCAAGGGGGCGGCCGCCACGACCAGACAAGAGGAGGCGGCCGCGAAGGCCAACTGCTTCCGAAGGGAAGTGAGAAAGCCACCGTTAGTATCCGCGTAAGTCTTTACACTCTTTTATTTCCTTCGTTGAATCTTGTCCGAGTCTTCGGTTATATACTCCCTCCATTCTTCTTCAGGGCCCCTCTTTCCCTTGAGAGAGTAGCCATCCCCTCCGTCATGGGGTCGGCAGAGACATCCGCCAATACTCGGCGGTCCGACCCTGCCGCCGACCTCCGGGAGGCGACAGAGCGGAATGCGCGGGAGAAGCGCGAGGAGAGGAGGCCGCGCGTTTGGAGAAGGCGGAGGCCGACAGGGCGTCCGCCTCCGCCCAGAAAAAGCTGGATGATGCCGAAGCCACCCTTGCGGCGAGACGGCGCGCCGAGGAGGCCGCGCATCGCCGATCGGCGATGCTCGTCCCCCCACTATCGTCTGCACCGCCGCCTCCGGAGTTCATGGGGCAGACTGGGGGAGCCGGCACCGAGAACCCCATCGCGGATAAGGAGAGCGGCGAAGCCTCCATGTTGGATGCTCTCGTGCTGCCGCCGCCTCCACCGCCGTCTGGGAGGCCGCACGGCAAACAGCCGGTGGATCCGTCGGAGCCGCCGGCCATGGACGAGGCCGAAGCACGGCTGCTTCTCCAAGTCGCCTCGCCGGTGCGTCGCCGTCTTGAGAGGGAGACCTCGGCGCCGCGACCTCGGGAGATCGGCGCTGCCAGCTCGGCAGCTCTAGATGCCAAGGCCACAAGCGCCGCGCCCACCAGGTGGGTGCGCGGAGGCGGCACCGGGCCGCTAAATCAATTGCTCCTGGAAGTCCAGGCAAAGTTGCGGGCCGAAGGTGACACCCTTCAGGCCTGCACCAGAGCGCACCTGGCCGCGCGAACGACCGTCCGAGTAAGTTTCTTCTCCTTCTTGATTCTTGTTTTTCTCTGTGGGGGCGCGCCAGCGCACCCACTGGATGTAGTCCCCGAGTTCCGGGCCGGCTGCTGAGCAGGCGGTTCAGAACTCCCTCCGGCGAGTTCCAAACACTAACTTCGTCTTTAATGACTTACTGCAGGAGTATCACAACCTCCGCGCCACTCCCTTCAACCGCAATGTTGAGGAGTTGAGCAAGCGGGCTGCCGACTTGTCGGAAAGCCGGAGTGAGTTCTTCTTCTTCGCGGGGGCGCGCTGGCGCACCCGCGGGCTGTAGTCCCCGAGATTCGGGCCGACTGCTGAGCAGTCGGGCCGGATCTTCCTGGCGATCTTCTTTGCTGATGACTGATTTGTTTTCTCTTTCGATTTTTAGGAGCCAACGCCGCTCTTCAGGAGCAGCTGGGCGAGGCCAATACCGCCCGTCGCGCCAAGGAGGAGGAGTGTGGCAGGCTCGCCACGGAGCGCGACCTGCTGGCGGCGCAGCTGGCCGAGCAGAAGGAGATGCTCAAGAAGGCGCAGGACGAGGCCGAGAAGAAGGAAGCCGCTCTCCTGGCCGAGTTCGAGAGCGAGAGCTCCTCCTGGAATGACAGGGAGGCGATGCTGACCTCCGGCTTCCACGAGATCGAGGATATTGTGGATGGCACGTTTCTTTCGTTTCTTCGGCTTCCGACTATGTGCCAGGCCGACTTCTGATTTTTCGGCTTTCTTCTTTTTTGTTTGGCAGACTTATTCCCTGGTCACTCGCAAGCGGTCCCTCTGGCCATCGAGGCTGCTCGTGAGGCGCGAAGGGCAAATGGTGAGGAGATCGCCGCCAATGCCCCTCGAACCGTTGATGAACAGCTCCTGAGCATTGAAGCCCGTCTTCGTCCGGTCCACCGGCAGATGCGCCGTCTTCAGCGTGCCGGTGCCCAGGCGGTTGCCACTTTGTGGCCGGATATGCCGGCTCTGCGCACCGCCAGTCGGACCGCCGACTGGCTGGAAGTCGCTGCCGGCCGTCTTGAGGCCTAGAAGGGCTCCTCGGCCCGGGCCGGAGCGCGCCAGGCCTTGGAGTTCGTCAAGGCATGGTGTCCAGGGCTGGACCTGGACTGCCTGGCCGCGTTCTGGTCGGAAGCCCAGGCCGAACTTGAGGCCGTGGAGGGCGCCCTTATCGAGCGTGCGGCGGACATCGCCGAGTACACGGACACCAGCGTCTTCGTGCCCGAGCGGGCTGAAGGCAGCGAGGAAGTGCCGGCAGAGTGGTTCGGGATGAACCCGGAGTATGGCGAGGACTCGGCGGAGGTGATCGACTCCAGCACTGAGGAGGAGGACGAGGCGGAGGCCGGAGGCGAGGCGGAGGTGCCAGAAGACGGAGCAGGTGGCCAACCTCAGCTTGACCGCGCCTCCAGCAATGAGCCGCGTCAAGAGAAAACGACTGCCGCCGGAGGCGATCAAACCGAGACCGCCCAGGCGACTGCCCCAGCGCCTGACACCGCCGTCTCCTCTGATCCTCCGATCCTCCGATCCCAGATGCCGCCTCCTAGGCTGCTTTTTCGCCTCTGTTTGTCTGTCTTAGTAATCTTCTGAAAACTCTGTTAGATTCGAACAATTCCACCCGCGGGGTGTATCTTGAACTTCTATTCCAGGATTCGGCCAAGGGCCTATGTAAATATTAATCTGCTTTCTGTCTTTCCTTGCTTACTGCTCTTTAGGCTTTTCCTTTTGCCGCCTTCCCTTAGTCGCTGCCTTGTCAGTCGAGCAGCTGCTCTGCGGACTGCCGCTAGGTCAAGTGCTTGGCTACTTCGGGAAGGCAAGGACTTGGCCGTTTAGAGTTTCTTTAGCAAGTCAGATAGGAAGCGACATGCCGACTACCCAAGAGTCGGCCGTCCTTAATAGAGGCTAATAAAGATGGCGAGCCGGCTACTCATGAGTCGGCCTTCCGCTTCAGAAATGCTGGAGGCCGTCTTATGCTATGTTCCTGCTTTAGGTCCTTAGCCATTTTTCGTGTGGGTGCCCGTTCTTCCTCACTCCTGCCTGCCTCACAGTCACTCTGCGAGCTGCGGCTTTGCCCGGAGGCGGATTGGGCACCGCACACTACTTGTCTGACTGCGGGAAGCTTCTCATAGCGCAAGGCGGCGAGTCCCCGGGCCGACTAGTCAAGCCTGGTGCCAAGCGGCTTGTAATGAAAGTAATGTACTCGGAGGCATAATTCTTATCGTACAGATAACAAAAAAGGGCAGTCCCCGAGCTCGTCTCGGGGGGCCCAAAGTCTTAGTACTTTAATACAAAGGGGTAGTGTGATACATACTGCATCAACTGTAAAATCTTCGAAGAAGATTTGCATTCCACGGGTGCTCTGTCTCTTTGCCGGAGTCGTCCCTCTTGCGCACTCGGGGCTTCTGGGCGTCGATCAGATAGTAGGCGTCGTTCCCTAGCACCTTGCTGATGATGAAGGGGCCTTCCCAAGGTGCCGACAGCTTGTGCTGGCCGGCTGTTCGTTGGATCAGCCGGAGCACAAGGTCACCTTCTTGAAAGGATCTTGGCTTGACCTTCCTGTTGTAGTATCGATGCAGACTCTGCTGGTAGATGCTGGACCGGCTGAGTGCCAACAGTCGGCCCTCTTCCAGCAGATCGACGCCGTCTTGACATGCTTCTTTTGCTTCTTCCTCGGTGTACATGGTGACTCGTGGGGAGTCGAACTCTATGTCCGTTGGGATGACGGCTTCGGCGCCATAGACGAGGAAGAATGGTGTGAAGCCGGTTGACTTGTTTGGAGTCGTGCGCAGACTCCAGAGGACGGCTGGCAGCTCCTCGAGCCAACAGCCGGCAGATCGCTCCAGCGGTATGACGAGTCGAGGCTTGATGTCGGATAAGATGAGGCCGTTTGCTCGCTCCACCTGGCCGTTTGACTGCGGGTGGGAAACGGACGCTAAGTCTAGTCAGATGCCCTGTGTCGCGCAGAAACGGGCCAAGGCGCCTTTGGCCAAATTCGTGCCATTGTCGGTGATGATGCTGTGTGGGATGCCGTACTGAGTTGTGATGTCAGCGATGAAGGTCACTGTAGTCGGACCATTCAATTTCTTGATGGGTTTCACCTCCACCCACTTGGTGAACTTGTCCACTGCGACAAGTAGGTGAGTCAAGCCACCTCGTGCCGTCTTGAATGGTCCCACCATGTCCAGGCCCCAAACTACAAAGGGCCAGGCGATGGGGATAGTCTTGAGTACGGAAGCCGGTTGAAGTGGCTTGGAACGAAAAATCTGGCACCCCTTGCACTTTTGGACTAACTCTTTGGCCTCTTCCAGAGCGGTTGGCCAGAAAAGACCGTGCCAGAAGGCTTTGGCGACGAGTGCCCTTGAGGCCGCATGGTGACCGCACTCGCCTTCGTGGATGTCTCTAAGGATTGCCTGACCTTGTTCTGCTTCGACGCAGCGTTGGAAGACGCCGGTAACGCTGCGCCTGACCAGCTCTCTATTGACTATGGTGTAGGCTGCTGCTCGGCGTTGCACTTGCCGAGCCAAGGTTTCGTCAGTTGGTAGCTCTCGGTTTACTAAGAATCTGAGGATGGGCTGGGCCCATGAAGGTGGTGCTATTTCTTCAACTGCCACTAGCGCGACTTGGATAAGGGCGGCCGGGCTGGGAGGCGGCGGGTTGGAGTCCGCAGCCGCTTGCTGATTTGACAAAGTCCCAGGGCCGACTAGAGCAGTCCCCGGGTCGAGCTCTGGAGTCTTCAATCTTGCTACTGCAGTCCCCGGGCCGGGTTCTGAAGTCCCCGGGACGGCTTCGACTGTATGTTTCTTGGAGTTGGATCCGTCCTCCTCAGGCGGAGCCGGCACATAGATTGAATCTGATTCTGGTGACAGCTTGATAGAAGGCTTGAGGAGGCGCCGGAGGGCGACACTAGATGGTATTGCCTAGCGGGTGGACCCGATTCGTGCCAAGGCCTCTGCTTGGTCGTTGTCGTTCCTTGGCACGTGGAGGAACTCGCACCCCTCGAAGTATCCGCTGAGTTGCTGGACGAGGAAACGGTAGATCGCCATATTTGCGTCCTTGGCATCCCAATCGCCAGATGATTGCTGGACCACCAAGTCAGAGTCGCCATAACACAGGATCCGGCGAATGCCGAGTTCTTTGGCAAGCCGGAGCCCGTGGATGAGCGCCTCGTACTCGGCCACGTTGTTGGAGGCGGCGAAATGGATCTGTAGCACATATCTGAGCTTGTCGCCCCTGGGGGAAGTGAGGACGACGCCGGCTCCCAGGCCGGTGCGGATCTTGGAGCCGTCGAAGTGCATCCGCCAATGGGTGGAGTCAGGCGCTAGCGGCAGATACTGGGTCTCGGCCCAGTCGACGAGGAAGTCGTCCAGTGCTTGTGACTTGATGGCGGTGCGGGGCTCGTAGTAGATGGTGTAGGGAGCCAGGTCGATGGCCCATTTGGCCACCCGGCCAGAAGCATCTCGGCTTCCAATGATCTCGGCCAGTGGAGCTGTGCAGACCATGGTGATTGGATGCTCCTGGAAGTAAGGCTTCAATTTCTTGGCAGCAAAATGCACGCCGTAGCACATCTTCTGGTAATGGGGGTAGTTCTGCTTGGAGGTCGACAGCACCTCGCTCAAGTAATATACCGGTCTCTGGACGGGTAGCGCCTTGCCTTCCTCCTTGCGCTCGACTATAATGACCGTGTTGACTACTCGGCTGGTGGCGGCAATTTATAGGAGCATGGGCTCTTTGGGAGTCGGAGCCGCCAGCACAGGGGGAGTAGTCAACATCTTCTTTAGTTGGAGAAAAGCCTCGTCCGCCTTGGAAGTCCACTCAAAGAAGGTCGTCTTCTTCATGAGCTGATACAAGGGGAGAGCCTTCTCGCCCAGCCGACTGATGAATCGGCTGATGGATGCCAAACAGCCGGTGAACTTCTGCACATCTAACAGTCGTCTGGGTGCCTCCATCCTTTCGATGGCCTTGATCTTTACTGGATTGCACTCTATGCCGCGTTCGGAGACCAGGAAACCGAGGAGCTGGCCGGCTGGTACTTCGAAAACGCACTTCTCCGGGTTGAGCTTGATCTGGAATCGGTGCAGATTCTCAAATGTTTCCTTGAGGTCCTCGAGCAAGGTTCCACGCTTCTCTGTCTTCACCACCATGTCATCCACATAGACGTGGGCATTTCTGCCAAGTTGCTTTAGGAGGCACTTCTGCATGCAACGTTGAAAGGTGGCGCCGGCGTTTCTCAAGCCGAACGTCATGGTCAGGTAGCAGAAGGCTCCAAACGGCGTGATGAAGGCGGTCTTCAGTCTGTCAGCCGGGTTCAGCTTGATCTGATGATATCCTGAATATGCATCTAGGAAACTCAACAACTCACATCTGGCTGTGGAGTCTATCACCTGATCAATTCTTGGCAGAGCAAATGGGTCCTTGGGGCAGGCTTTATTGAGGCTTGTGTAATCAATGCACATCCTCCACTGCTTGTTCTTCTTTAGCACCAGTACTGGGTTTGCCAGCCACTCTGGAAAAAATACCTCCATGATGAAGCCGGCTGCAAGGAGCCGGGCTATTTCTTCTCCAACAACTCTTCTTTTTTCTTCTGACAGGCGGTGCAAGGGCTGCCTGACGGGCTTCACATCGGATCGGACGTGTAATTTGTGCTCGGCGAATTCCGTCAGGACACCAGGCATGTCCTTGGGGGACCATGCGAAGATGTCGCGATTCTCACGGAGGAAATCGACGAGCTCGCCTTCCTATTTGCTGTCAAGGCCTGTGCCCATGACAGCGTACCTCTCTGGGTGCTCCGGGTCCAAGGGTATCTTCTTTGTTTCTCTGGCCGGCTTGAATGATCCTTCTGCTTCCGACTCCTTGGGGTCGCGTGATAACTCGGGCTGCTTGCCGGCCATCACCACGACCCGATCAAGGAGCCGTTTCTCAGCTACGATCACCAAGGACTCGGCCAGCCGACTGCTTTCGGCCGCGCAAGCGGATGACTTCCTATAGTCGCTGGACACGGTTAGGATTCCCTTGGAACTCGACATCTTCATGTTGAGGTAGGCGTAGTGGGGGACCGCCATGAACTTGGCCAAGGCTGGTCGGCCAAATAGTGCATGATATGGGCTCTCAAGGTCCACCACCTCAAACCAAACCGACTCTCGGCGGAAATGATCTTTGTCTCCGAAGAGGACATCTATCAGGATCTTGCCGATTGGTGAGCAGGAAAGGCCAGGGACGATTCCGTGGAACACAGTCCGGCTGCTCTGAAGCTGTCTTCGCTTGATTCCTAATTTCTCCATTGTATCCTTGTACAGGATGTTGATACTGCTGCCTCCGTCTATCAGTACTCGCGAGAAGCGAGCGGCCCGCCTATCCGTGGCGAGTGTGGCGCTTAAGACCAAGGCGTAGGAGCCTGGACTCGGCATCACCTCTGGGTGATCAGCTCTGCTCCAACTGATAGGCTTCTCGGACCAATGCATGAACTCTGGAGTGCTTGATGCAACCACGTTCACTTCTTGCTGCTGTTGGCGCCTGCTGCGCCGGTCATCCGCTACACTGTTGAATACCACATAGGCTCCGTGCTCATCTGGGAACTCGTCTTGTATCGCGCCGACTGGCCTGACAGCCGGCTGCTGGGGCGGTGGTGGAGGAGGCGGCCCAGCAGGAGCTGGAGGGAGCAGGCCGTCCCCCTTGGCGATTCTGGTCAGCCAATGTCATTTCCTGGTGGTGTGGTTTGACGGCTTCGCGCCGCTGTGAAACTTGCAGGGACCATCTAGAGTCTGCTCATAGGAGAAGGCCGGCAGCCAGTTGGACTTGCTGCCCTTCTGCCGCTTCGCCGGAGGCGGTCCCTCCAGTTGCTGGTCCTCTGCCGTTGCCACTTGCCGACTGCTGGAAGTCGGCTGCGGGGCTTTGCGCTTCTGGTCATTCTGCTGTTGTCGCCGACTGGTGTCTCCAGCCGGAGTTCTTGGAGCCTGAGGGGCGACTTTGCCAGTTGTGTTGACCCAAATCTCCGCCTTCATGGAGGAGTCGGCTGTGGCGTACTTGTCCGCTGTGATCAGTAGCTCATTGAGGGTCTCCGGCTCGTCGCAGAGGAGCTTGTGCTTGAGGAGGGTGCCTTCTCTGCACCTGGAGTAAAGTACTCGATAGCCTGCACCTCGTGCACGCCCTCGTAGGAGTTCCGGAGTTTGCCCCATCGTGTGAGGTAGTCGCGAGTAGACTCGCCAGGGCCTTGCACGCACAAGGAGAGCTGGCGTGGCTTGGGAGGTCGCTTGTACGTGCTCGTGAAGTTGCGGACGAAAGCCTCGGTGAAATCAACCCAGCTGTTGATGCTGCGAGGCTTCAGACTGTTTAACCATGTCCGGGCCGAGCCCTGGAGCATGAGCGGGACGTATCTTACGGCAACACGCTTGTTGCCGTTCGCTATGTTGACGGCCGTGGAGTAGTCGATCAGCCAATCTTTTGGCTTCACGGTGCCGGTATACTTGGGCGTGTCTCGGGGGAGCGTGAACCCTTTGGGAAAGGGCTCGTCCCGGATGCGGGGTCCAAAGCAGGGGGGACCCAACTCGTCTTCTTCTTCCAGCGCCAGGGATCGGTGGAGTTGGTTGATCCGGTGGCGGGCGTCGTTCTCTCCGACTCCCTCTTTGCGGCCAAGGCGGTCGCTGAGAGTCGGATGTTCCACGGGCGGCGGGGAGACTTGTCTTTCTCTGCGAGGAGGGGGAGGTAAGTAGTCGTCCCGTCGTTCCACCGCTCCAGGGCGGCCGCCTTGGTCGCGCTCGATGGTGATGTGAGTCCGACTGCGGCTGGCAGCCGACTCCTTGTCCTTCTTCCCACGGGCCCCGCCAGTCGGCGTTCGAGACGTCGCACCTTGGTCTCGGCGAGGCGCTGGGTCGTCGTTTTGGCGCTGCGGCGCCTTGGCGCGGCAGCCGGCATTATTCTGCGCGGCAGCCGCATCGAGGAGCTACTGAACTGGCTCCGTCATTATGCGATGCTCTTCGCCTTCGAAGTTGTCGAGCTCGTCTGCTGCCGCCTGGGCAGCATGGATATTCTCTGCGGGCGTGGCATACACAGGGCGATCAGCTCCGAAGAGGTTGGCGATTGCCGCGCCGCGCTGTCGGACCGCGCCTAGGCGGCTAGGCCCGGTTGGAGCCGGCGAGCCGCCTACGGCGCGATCCATCTCTCGTTGGTAAGCTTCTGACAAGCGCCTCATGCTTGCCAGCTTCTTTGCGCCCTCGATGAGCTGAAGGCGGAGCGCCTCCAGCGTCCCGGCGTCGGCGTCTTCCGGAATCGGTGCTGTAAGGTCTCGCAGGGCCGCGTCAAATGGGTCATGCGCTCCTTCGCCGGAGCGCTCACCGTGCTCGAGGATGAGGACCTCAGTGACGGTGCTTCCGCCGGTCCCCGCGTATGAGAGCGGCTCGTCGTAGACCACCAGATTGGTGGGGAACGCATCGAGCGACGCGGTGTCGGAGTCGACCAGCATCGGGTCGGTGGATCCTATGGACTCCACGTCCGCGGCAGGCTCGCCGGCGACGTGGAGTTGGCCGACGAGGCCCGCGAGGAGGCTCTCGAGGCCACACGTGCCTGCATCGGGCGCAGGCTCGTCGGAGAGGCAAACCTCGCTGATAAGATCGGCGAGGCAGCTGGCTGCACAGGCGATCTCAGCGCCGCCCAGCGCATCGGCACAGACGTTGTCCGGTGTGCCGGGCTGGCTGTGCTCGCCGGGGAGGAACAGGGTTCCCGTCCAGGGCAGATCTCCGGACGACGGTGCACCTCGCCCCATGGTGGGCGCCAAATGTTGGGGGTTGGATACGACATATGCCAAAGGATGGCTCATCATGGTGGGAGCGAGTAGAACATCGCTGGTGCCTGGAAGCGGGATGAGGTGAAGACATGCACGCCGGCGGAACTTACCCAGCTTTAGGGCTCTCCTAGGAGATAACACCCCTACTGCTGCTCTGCGGGGTCTCCGCATGATCACTAAAGCAAAGTGGCTACAATGGTGCTCCTGGAGCTGTTTCGGGAGGTAGGAGAGGGCAAGGCTAGCTCTCTCCTTCCTGGGCTGTCTGGTCTATCTCTCTCTCTAGGTCCGAACACTTTGCATGGGTGCCCCGGGGGGTTTATATAGGCCTACCCCCCGGGGGTACAATAGTAATCTGGCTGGGCGCGGGTCCCAGCCGTCTGTGTCTCAGGCCGCCATCCTTCCCGCCGGCTTCTGGGGCCCGCCGACTGGCGGGTCCCGCGGACAGGCTTGATACTGCAGCGGCACTCCAGATGACGCAGGCTCAGTCATCGGGTCGTGGCAACAGTGCCGCCGTCTATCGGGCGATCACTGTCTTCGGGGCCCGGGAGGAGTCGGCCGACTCTAGGGAGGCCGACTCCCACGGGCCCGTCTTCGGGTTTCCCAGGCCGGCTTCGGCCCTCCCACTGACAGGCGGTCCTGCCGCCTTCGGGTCGTACAGGCCGGCGTCGTGGGCATAGTGCACTGCGTACTGTGGCTGAGGTCAGAGCAGGCATGGCAACAGTGCCGTATCTCACCGGAGATCTTCCAGCGGTACGGCTCACTGTAGCCATGCCGGCCCTTCGTAGGCAGGGGGGAAACGACCATGCCATAATCGTACCCCGCGTCGTACTTCAGGATAAGGGAGGAGTCTTGGGCCGACTCTCCACAGTCGGCCTTCCTGGGAGTCGCCAGCTTGGAGTCGGCTTATCTGGGAGTCGCCGCCTGGTACTCGGCGTATCCTGGGGTCGCTCCTGGGACTCGGCCTGAGGGGCGCGGCCTGCCCCGATGTCTTGAAATGTCCTGGGGCTCGGGTTAGCCTACCTGTGGCCCATTACTCCGACACTTATAAAGAAGGTATTACTGTTGTTCCTAATGATAAAAATGAACTTATCCCACAAAGAATTGTGACTGGTTATGGAATGGTAATTGATTTCAGAAAATTAAACAAGGCCACTAGAAAGGATCATTACCCTTTGTATTTTATTGATAAAATGTTAGAAAGATTATCCAAGCACACACACTTTTGCATTCTTGATGGATATTCTAGTTCCTCTCAAATACCTATATCACAACCTGATCAAGAGAAAACCACTTTTACTTGCCCTTTTGGAACTTATGCTTATAGACGTATGCCTTTTTGTTTATGCAATGAACCTGCTACCTTTCAAAAGTGTATGACTGCTATATTCTCTAATTTTTGTGAGAAGATTGTTGAGGTTTTCATGGATGACTTTTATGTATATGGAACTTCTTTTGATGATTGCTTGAGAAACCTTGATCGAGTTTTGCAGAGATGTGAGCAAATTAATCTTGTCTTGAATTGGGAGAAGTGCCACTTTATGGTTAATGAAGGTATTGTCTTGGGGCACAAAATTTATGAACGAGGTACCAAGGTGGATAAAGCTAAAGTTGGTGCAATTGAGAAAATGCCATGTCCTAAAGATATTAAAGCTAATCATAGTTTCCTTGGTCATGATGGTTCCTATAGGAGGTTTATTAAAGACTTCTCTAAAATTTCTAGGCCTCTTACAAATCTTTTACAAAAGGATGTTCCATTTGTTTTTGAAACACTTAAGAAAGCCTTAACTTCTGCACCTGTTGTCCAACCACCTAATTGGAACTTGCCTTTTGAAATCATGTGTGATGCTAGTGATTATGTTGTTGGTGTTGTTCTAGGACGAAGAGTTGATAAGAAATTAAATGTTATTCATTATGCTAGCAAAACTCTAGATAGTGCCCAATGAAATTATTCTACTACTGAAAAAGAACTTTTAGCAGTTGTGTTTGCTTGTGACAAATTCAGATCTTACATTGTTGATTCCAAAGGAATTGTTCACACGGATCATGTTGCTATTAAATACCTTGTGGAAAATAAGGATGCTAAAGCTAGACTCATTAGGTGGGTTCTCTTATTACAAGAAGTTGATTTGCATATCACACTGATAGGAAGGGAGCTGAGAACCCCGTAGCTGATAACTTGTCTAGGTTAGAAAATATTCTTGAGGACCCACTACCTATTGATGATAGCTTCCTTGACGAACAACTAGTTGTCATAAATGCTACTCAGAACACTCCTTGTGTTTCCTAGCCATGATCTTGACTTCCCAATCATATAGTATGCTGATGACACACTCCTATTTCTACCTGCTGACAGCTCTCAGCTGTCTGCCCTAAAAAAACTCTCTGCTCCTACTCCAAGGCCACTTCGCTGGAAATCAACTTCCATAAATCCTCAATTATCCCTATTAATGTGATCAAATATGATGCATCTCCCTTTGCTGCAGAGTTTGGTTGCAAACTAGGTGTATGATACGTCTTTAATGTATCTACAATTTATGAAGTATTCATGCCATGTTTGCAACAATATTATATGGTTTTGGTATGATTTTTGTAGAACTAACCTGGACTGACGTTGTTTTTAGCAGAACTACCATGGTGTCGTTTTTTGTGCAGAAATAAAAGTTCTCAGAATGGGCTGAAAATTTACGGTGATTTTTTATGGACCAAAAGAGACCCCCGAATAGTATTGGCCATCTCCGGCCTGGCCATGTTCACCCACCCAGGCCTGGCCCTAAAATCCAGGGCCTAGGCCCGATGGGCTTGCTCGTGGGCCGGGCTTGGGCCTGAGTTTTAAGCCCGCCAGCTGGGCCTAGACGGGCTTGGGATCGGAATATTGGAATTTTAAGGAAGAGGCCCGGCCAATGGCCCTAAGCCCCGAGGGCTTTTCAGGGCTTTTTACCAGATGGGACAGGCTTGGGCTTGAAAAGTAGGCCAGATGGTAGGCCTCAGTTTTCTGCCATGGGCTTTTTTAGGCCCGGCCCATGGTAAGGTATACCCCTGAACCACCAGAGCTAGGCCAGGAAGTGACCGAGGAGGCCACAAGCCTAGGGGACGCGTCCACCCTCTAGGGCGCGTCCCATGGCTTGTGGGCCCCTCAGGCACTCCCTTGATGTGAGACCGACGCCAAAAATTCTTACAAATATAGAAACCTCCGAAAGAACCCTAGATCAAAAGTTCCGTCACCGCAAGCCTCTATAGCCACAAAAGACCGATCGGGACCCCATTTCAGCACCCTTCCGGAGGGGGAAATCATAGTTGGAAGCCATCTTCATCATCCCGACGGTCCCCATGGCGAGGAGGGAGTAGTTCACCCTCGGGGCTAAGGGTGTGTACTAGTAGCTATGTGTTTGATCTCTCTCTCTCTCTCTCTCTCGTTCTTTATTTGGCATGATCTTGATGTACCGCGAGCTTTGCTACTATAGTTGGATCATATGGTGTTTCTCCCCCTCTATCTTCTTGTGATGAATTGATTTTTACCTTTGAGGTTTCACTATTATCAGATTGATTATGAATTTGAGAACACTTGATGTATGTCTTGCATGGGATACCCGTGGTGACAATGGGGTGTTCTATTGTTTCATTTGATGTATGTTTTGGCACTCAACTCGTGGATTCCTGAGGTGACATTGGGGTAATCTATGCATATGGGTTGATGCACGTTTTCATCCTTTTTTCTCCGGTAGGAATCTTGGGGCACTCTTTGAGGTTCTTTGTGTTGGATGGAATATTATGAATCTGAAGTTGTTTGATGCATATGGTATAATTGACCCACGGATACTTGTGGTGACATTGGAGTATCCAGGTGACATTAAGGTTGATTGATGTGTATCATATGGTGTTATTTTACTACGAACTCTAGGGCTGTTTGTGACACTTATAGGAATAGCTCAATGGATTGAGCAGAAAGAATAACTTTGAGGTGGTTTCATACCCTACAAGCGATTTCGTCTTATGTTCTCCGCGGTAGGAACTTTCGAGTGACTCTTTGTCGCACGTTGATGGATTTCCATATGATTCAATTATGTTATCATTGTTGAGAGAATTTGTACTAGTGAAATTATGAACCCTAGTCCTTGTTTTCAAGCATTGCAATATCATTTTCGCTCAATTTTGTTACTAGTTACCTTGCTGTTTTTATATTTTCAGATTACAAAAGCCTATATCTACTATCCATATTACACGTATATCACCATCTCTTTGCTGAACTAGTGCACCTATACAATTTGGGTCTGTTGGAGACAGATGAGACTCTTTGCTATTTGGTTGCAGGGTCGTTTGAAAAAGACCACCTTCATCCTATGCCTCCCACGGATTGATAATCCCTAGGTCATCCACTTGAGGGAAATATGCTACTGTCCTACAAAACTCTGCACTTGGAGGCCCAACACGAGTCTACAAGAAGAAGGTTGCATAGTAGACATGAAGCTCTTTTCTGGCGCCGTTGCCGGGGAGGTGAATTGTTTAAGGTACATCTTTAGATCTTGCAATTGAAGCTTTTAGTTTCTTATTTTTATCACTAGTTTAGTCTATAAAAGAGAACTACAGAAAAATGGAATTAAGGTTGCCTCATATGCTTCATCTTTTTAATGTCTTTCGTGAAATTGATGAAAAGGAAAATTGTGCTCAAGTGTTAGAAGAAGAGGTTAATAAAATGTTTGGCATAAAATCTTTGAATGACGAGAATTATTACAATGTTGTTAGTATGAATTCTTTGAATATCCATGATGCTAATGATATGCAAAGCCACAAGCTTGGGGATGCTATGATTGATGACGATGATATTTTTAGTCCCCAAATTTTGATGTGCAAATTTATTATGATTATATCATGCCTCCTATTTATGATGATTATATTGATGAAAGGGAGTTTGGAATAGTGTCAACTCTAGGTAATGATCCCACTATTTTGGAGGGTGTTGAATCTTTTCACAATATTGATAAAAGTAGATTGGAGAGGTCATGACTTTATGTAGTGATGGATCCACTATTTTGGAAGAGGTTCCAATTGATTATGAGAAAAAAGTTACTATCTATTATGATTATTGTGATCACATGTATGCTATAAAGAATAATGATAACTGAGGGAGTCCCAGATTGGGGGGTGTCCGGAGGACCGGACTATAACCTTTGGCCGGACTCCTGGACTATGAAGATACAAGATTGAAGACTTCGTCCCATGTCCGGATGGGACATTCCTTGGCGTGGAAGGCAAGCTTGGCGATACGGATATGTAGATCTCCTCCCATTGTAACCGACTCTGTGTAACCCTAGCCCTCTCCGATGTCTATATAAACCGGAGGGTTTTAGTCCGTAGGATGAACAACAATCATACCATAGGCTAGCTTCTAGGGTCTAGCTTCTCTGATCTTGTGGTAGATCTACTCTTGTACTATCCATATGATCAATATTAATCAAGCAGGAGTAGGGTTTTACCTCCATCGAGAGGGCCCGAACCTGGGTAAAAACATCGTGTCCCTAGTCTCCTGTTACCATCCGCCTAGACGCACAGTTCGGGACCCCCTACCCGAGATCCGCTGGTTTTGACACCGAGATTGGTGCTTTCATTGAGAGTTCCTCTGTGTCATCACCTTTAGGCCCGATGGCTCCTCCGATCATCAACAACAATACAGTCCGGGGTGAGACTTTTCTCCCCGGATAGATCTTCGTATTCGGCGGCTTTGCACTGAGGGCCAATTCGCTTGGCCATCTGGAGCAGATCGAAAGCTACGCCCCTGGCCATCAGGTCAGGTTTGGAAGTTTGAACTACACGGCTGACATCCGGGGAGACTTGAACTTTGACGGGTTCGAGCCACAGCTGAGCGCGCCGCACTGTCACTATGGGCATGATCTAGCTCTGCCGCCGGACAGTGCCCAGGAGGCCGCCCTAGTGTCCGCTCCGACCCTTAGCTCGGAGCCGACTGCGCCAATCGAGGACGGGTGGCTGGACGCCGCCTCGGGGGCTGCAATTTCTACGGCGATCGAGCCGAACATCAGTCTTGTCCTTCACGAATCTTGTGACTCCAAGGTGCCGGACTCCTTTCCGGACTGCGAACCTTCCGCGCCCCAGCCGATCGAACCCGATTGGGCGCCGATCATGGAGTTCGCCGCCACGGACATCTTTCAACATTCGCCCTTGAGCGACATTCTGAATTCACTAAAGTCTCTCTCTTTATCAGGAGAGCCCTGGACGGACTATGGTCAGCAAGGTTGGGATGCGGACGACGAAGAAATTCAAAGCCCACCCGCCACCCACTTGGTAGCCATTATCGATGACTTAACCGACATGCTCGATTTCAACTCCGAAGACATCGACGGTCTGGACGACGATGCAGGAGACGAACAGGAATCAACGCCTATAGGGCACCGGATAACCACCTCATCCCACGATGTATACATGGTGGACACACCTAAAAGAAACGATGACGAGGAACAAAGGGACGCAAGGAGGGATCGTTCCCTTGAAAAGAAATCAAAGCGGTGGCGTAAGCGCCGCGCCAAACCCCACCTCGACAGAGACCAGCCATCGAGCAACCGTCCGAACAGGGCAATCTGGGTAAACAAACCGAACAACCCGCCCCCGGTGAAGATAATAGTCCGGACGACCTCACGCCGGACAAGTTGCTGGAGCAGAAGAACCTCTACAAAAGGCTCGTCGCCACTGCGTGTAGCCTGAAAAAGCAGAAGCGGAAGCTCAAAACAACGGAAGATGCACTCAGAATTAGATGGGGCAAAGTACTCAACACCACAGACAAGTACGGCGACAGTCGTCACACAAAGAGCTATCAGAAGTGAAAATTACTACCGGAATTTGATGAGGAGGCCTTAGAGCCCCCGCAATCAAAAAATAAGAAAGGCACCCGGTCGGATAAACAACCCCATGGCCAGCATAGAGCGGCAAGGGGCGCCGCACCCAAGTCGGCACGCGATCCGCACAAGGATTCACATCAAAAAGATGGCCCAGCCAGATCTATCTACGGGCCAAGAAAGCAAGCTCTAGTAAGCAATACAACGTAACAAGTATCTGAACATCACGGCACACCCAAATATAGGGGTGCCGCACACCCCCTATGTTTCACCGATGAGGTGCTGGACCATGAATTTCCAGTGGGATTCAAGCCCGTAAACATAGAGGCATACGACGGAACAACAGACCATTGAGTATGGATTGAGGACTGTATCCTCCACATAAACATGGCTAGAGGAGATGACCTCCATGCTATAAAATACTTACCCCTCAAACTCAAAGGGCCAGCCCGGCACTGGCTTAAAAGTCTTCCCGAAAACACCATCGGAAGTTGGGAAGAGCTCGAGGATGCTTTTCGGGAAAATTTTCAAGGGACCTATGTCCGACCTCCGGATGCAGACGATCTAAGTCATATAACTCAACAACTCGGAGAGTCAGCCCAGAAACTCTAGAACAGATTTCTTACTAAAAAGAACCAGATAGTCGACTATCCGGACGCCGAAGCCTTAGCAGCTTTCAAACACAGCGTTCGAGACGAATGGCTCACCAGACACCTCGGCCAAGAAAAGCCAAGAACAATGGCCGCATTAACAAGCCTCATGACCTGCTTTTGCGCAGGAGAGGATAGCTGGTTGGCAAGAAGCAGCTCCCGCGACCCAAGTACATCCGAAGTTAGAGATGGAAATGGGAAACCACGACATAGCAAGGACCATCACCGAACTAAGGGAAACAGCCTGAAGAGCGCGGCAGTCAACGCCGGATTCAAAAGCCCTCGGCAGAATCAGAAAAAGCTGCCCCTCAAGGATAGCAGGGATGAGCTATCTAACCTAAGCAACATCTTGGACAAAACATGCCAAATCCATAGTACTTCTGGGAAGCCTGCAAACTATACCCACAGAGATTGTTGGGTCTTCAGGCAATCCAGCAAACTTAACACCGAACACAAGGGGCTCGACATACCAAGCGAGGACGATGACGAACCCCACAAGCAGAGCACCGGAGAACAAAAGAAGTTCCCACAAGAAGTCAAAAGAGTAAACTCACTTCACGTGATAAAAGGGAAGAACAGAGTGGCGCCTATAGAGATACGCGCTATACGGCCTGTCCTAGAAGAGTCCCGCCACTGGTTGTTACAACCAATCACCTTCGACCATCAGGATTACTCTAGAAGTATCCAGAATGCAGGCTAGACTGCCTTGGTCTTAGATCCGACAATTGACGGACTCCACTTCACACAATTCCTAATGGACGGCGGCAGTGATCTAAACCTGCTATACCAGGACACAGTCCGCAAAATGGGGATAAACCCAACAAAAATTCACCATGGCAACATTTCCTTTCAAGGGGTAACGCCAGGCCCAGATACCCATTGTACGGGTTCTCTCCTGCTGGAAGTTATGTTCGGCTTCCCCGACAACTTCCGCCGCAAAAAGCTAACCTTTCACATCGCCCCATATACAAGTAGCTATCAAGCACTACTGGGACGCGAAGCTTTCGCCCGCTTTAATGCAATACCGCATTATGCATCCCTTACACTTAAAATGCCCGGTCCACGAGGCATCATCTCACTAAATGGAAATATCGAGTTTTCCTCGAGCACGGAAGACTGTGCGGCTGCCTTGACAGCCACACACTAAACCAGCTTTACTAGTCAAATCACCTGAACAGGTCGTTCAGACCCCAGACATGTCTAGACGAGTCCGACGTAAACATACAAAGGCTTACTAGCTGCACACCCCCGTATAAGGGGCTCCGCGCATATACAACAAGAGACAATAAAGCTCAATTCTACCCATTTTCCGAATTATACTTTGTTTATTTAGTATAACATAGCTTTTCACACGATTGTTTTCAACTAAGTTCCTCTCTTTTACAAATGAGCACCATGCTACACCTGTCCAGGATACGGCACAACGGAGACACATGCACAGACGTGCAGTAGGGACCCGTTCCAAGGATTATTTTTAGATTAAGACCCTGCGTAAACCTTTTTTACTGTCTCTTGTTGATACACATCCCCCGGTTTCTTTTATAACCGAGGAGGAGGCTGGCGTCTTGGCATTGGCCACGTCAGAATTTTGTGCATACCTGGACACCAGGGGCTTCTTCCCAAGGGCGTTGTTCAGCCCGTTTTAAAAAAGACCGAACACCTTAGGGAGTGTTCGGCGTCGCGAGTTTGGCCATATATGCATCAGCTCCGAATCATGTCTTTGGTCAAATGTTGGGTTTGTCCGGCTCCTGTGTTTTGCTGCCTTATGTTCCGCTCTATCAGCTAAGGCGGCACCAGGAGAACTACTGCGATTGTGCCCCGGTTCGGCCAGGCGAGCACCTCAGTAGAGAAAGCCGAAAACTGACTGTCATGATATACGGAGACGGTCAACCACTCGATGACCGCCGGAATCTTTAGGATTCCTCCACATTAACGAAGGGCCATTTCCCGGTCAGGCACATACGCACCCCGAATTCGGGCGAGTGCGGTGCCCCTAGGGGCTATATAGTAGCCCCACTGTCAAACTCCTATGGCTAAGTGAAAGTGATAAAGCATTATAGTCTGGTTGCCTAGTTCGCTGCGCTATCACCTCCTTTATAGGACCAAGATGTTGGATCAAGTGTGAAAATACGCCTTCTGCGACCCCCCCCGCATTATATGCATGGGGGCTGAAGCCGAAGACTGCCATCTTTCAGGTTATATACACATATACATTAACGGCCGCACAGGAGGTATTTTAATTCTTGAAAGCACAAGTATAAAAAGCTTTTTCCATCAAAACATTGTTTTACAATGATACATGTGATACGAACATAACATCCTTTGAGCACTGCGTCTCTATTAAATGAGCGCCCTGCAGAACTTCCTGAAAATAGTGCTTAGCAGGTACTCGGCTTTCATCCGAATCTTGGGATGCAATAGCGCTGGCCTTCATACCCTCTATGCACGCCGACCTCTTCATTACATCAATATGTGGCACCACACCGAGGAACTGCTGCACCAAGCTAAAATAACTCTTCGGCTCGGGCCTTTTCGGCCACAGATGACTCACGACATGATTCATGGCGAGTCTGGATAACCTGTTCAGCTCCGCCCATGCGGCCAAACGATCGTATACTGAAAGTGGGCGCTTTGGATTATGGAACTGCGACCAAAAAAGCTTCTCCACTTCGTGATCATTTTGATCGCGGAAGTGTTCGGCCGCGTCCGCAGCACTCGCCGCCTAGTCCAGGTAAGGGTTCGCCGCACTCCACTTCCGGTCTAACGGAGCATATTTAGGATCCCCGAACTTCATCCGCAACATATAGGGCTTTCCAGCCGTGACATCTCCGGCCTGATGTAGCTCCTCCTTCATAGCTCTCATTGCAGAGCGAGTATCCTTGGCCTCGGTAGTGACCTTCTCTAGGTCCTTCTGTGCCACCCGATCTTCTTTTTCAAGAAGCTTGCAGCGGTCGGCAGCATTCTTCAACTTTTCAGCCATCTCAACTATTTCCTTCTTGCTTTGGCAGTGAGCAGCCTGTTCGGCTTTCAGCACTTCAGCCGCCTTTAAGGCAGCCGCATCGCTTTTCCTGGCCTGCTCCTTGGCTCGGGCAAGTTCTGCCCGAAGGTTCTCCATGGCAGCGGCACCATCTGCATCAAGCACATATGTTGTAAGGTACGGGCATCAAGCTCCTCTTACCAGGTGTCTTCGGAGAAATTATATACCTTGTGCCTCATCAAGCCGCTTGTTGACAAGCGCGATGTCGGCATCTGCCATGTCAAGTTGTCGCTTTAGCTCGGCAAATTCATCAGTCCGGCCAGCCACCGGACACTTCGCCACCTACATAGGAAAGGCGCAATATTATACCTGGGATTATGATCCTCAGCGCGCTGTCCTTCTTGACAACGCACCGAGTCTCAGGGGCTACTATCTATACAGGGCGCATCTTATATATGCGGATCTGTCAAAAGGAACATCGTTTCACGTACCTCAAAACCTGTCAGTAAACTCCTGACGGCCTCATACAACCCGCTTTCTACGGACGAACTCCTTCTAATCACCGTATCCATCAACGCACGGTGTTCTTCTGAGATGGACGCTCGCCCGAGCAGATCCTTCAGCTCCTCCGACCGCGCACCGGATGGTGCCGGACTCGTCCGATGGCCTTCTTCGAAGGCCGGACACGGAGGGCCTTGGGGGGCCATACGACTGCCTTCCGGCCCTGCCAGATTCGGAGAAACCCTT
Organism: Triticum aestivum; assembly: GCF_018294505.1. NCBI lineage: Eukaryota > Viridiplantae > Streptophyta > Magnoliopsida > Poales > Poaceae > Triticum > Triticum aestivum. The sequence continues at coordinate 735,957,817 of NC_057801.1, forward strand.
CGTGATGACACCTCAGGGTCGCCCTCCTCGCAAGGCGGTACGGCAGGGGGAGGCATTGCGCTCTCCATCATCTCCGGACGAAGATCCCCTGAAGACGAGCTCTGCTGAGAAGGGCAGAGATCCGAACTACAAGGTAAAATTTCGGTTATCTTCCTCAGAAATAGAACGGGGATGTCTCTCATTTTTAAACCCCCCTTTTCTACTTACGGCTCGGTGGAGAGCTGATCCCCTTGGGGATGCAATGCGGCCGAGGCACCTCCCGGCGCCGGACCCTCTGATGAAGATTTCTTCCCCCGCTTCGAGGCCATGGCCTCCGGGTATTCGGAGGCGGTCCTCTTTTTCCCCTAGATGGAGGAATTCTCGATTCCTCCTTCCCTAACAGCCTCCTTCGAGGAGGCGGTAGCTTCCTTGTTCCCCTCTTTGCCTTCTTCCAAAGGCGCAACCTCCAGCATCCTGGTTAACACGGGATCCAGTGTAGTCTCAGGGAGGGGAGCCGGACACGTAATTAATTTTGCTTTCTCTATCCACTCATGTTTAAAGGATAGCTCTTTTAAGGGCAATTCTATGATAAATATACGGATAGCGTGTCGGGTACAGGGCTACTTACTTGAGTATCCGGGTGATTGCATTTCAGACCTGCGTCCTCGGACGAGTCCGGACACATTGCTTGTGATCCGAAGAACAATTTGTACATCTCCATGGGCGTCGCGCTCGCAAAATGTTGGAGGGCTCGTGGTCCTTCCAGATTAAATTCCCACAAGCGGAGGGGGCGGTGTTTGCAGGGCAGGATGCGGCGAATCAACATAACCTGCGTCGCCACGGCCATATTGATATCTCTTTCTAGGAGATCTCGAACGCGGCCCTGCAAAAAGGGCACGTCCTCGGATGACCCCCAGTTAAGCCCTTTATTGACCCATGATGCTAGCTGTGGTGGGGGACCCGAGCAAAAGGTAGGTGGCGCCACCCATTTGGTGCCCCTGGGAGCTGTGATATAAAACCACTCTTGTTGCCATGAACCGAACTCCTCTTGAAAAGAGCCCTCGGGCTATGGAGCATCGGCAATCTTGCTTATAACAGCACCTCCGCACTCCATGTCTGCCCCTCGATCATCTTCGGCTCTACTTTGAAGGTTTTGAGCCACAATCCGAAGTGAGGAGTAATATGGAGGAAGGCCTCACACACGACAATGAATGATGAGATATGGAGGATGGACTCCGGAGCTAAGTCGTGGAATTCCAGCCCATAGTAAAACATGAGCCTCCTCACGAAGGGGTCAATCGGGAAGCCTAGCCCCCGAAGGAAGTGAGACGCGAACACCACGCTCTCGCCGGGCTTGGGAGTGGGAATGACCTGTCCTTGAGCAGGCAGCCTATGCAAGATTTCGCCGGTTAGATACCTGGCGTCTCTTAACTTTAGCACATCTTCTTCTGTAACGGAGGAAGGCATCCACCGGCCTTGAAGGTCGGTGTCGGTGTCAAAACCGGCGGATCTCGGGTAGGGGGTCCCGAACTGTGCGTCTAGGCGGATGGTAACAGGAGACAAGGGACACGATGTTTTACCCAGGTTCGGGCCCTCTTGATGGAGGTAAAACCCTACGTCCTGCTTGATTGATATTGATATTGTGGATGTTTACAAGAGTGGATCTACCACGATATCAAGGAGGCTAAACTCTAGAAGCTAGCCTATGGTATGATTGTTGTTGTATGGTGTCCTACGGACTAGAGCCATCCGGTTTATATAGACACCGGAGAGGGCTAGGGTTACATAGAGTCGGTTACAATGGTAGGAGATCTACATATCCGTATCGCCAAGCTTGCCTTCCACGCCAAGGAAAGTCCCATCCGGACACGGGGCGAAGTCTTCAATCTTGTATCTTCATAGTCTTGGAGTCCGGTCGATGATGATAGTCCGGCCGATGATAGTTCGGCTGATGATGGTAGTCCGGCTATCCGGACACCCCCTAATCCAGGACTCCCTCAGTAGCCCTGAACCAGGCTTCAATGACGATAAGTCCGGCGCGTATATTGCTTGGCATTGCAAGGCGGGTTCCTCCTCCGAATGATAGAAGATTGTGAACACCAGGATAGTGTCCGGCTCTGCAAAATAAATTCCACATTTCACCGTAGAGAGAATAATATATACACAAGTTCAATCTGCTGACGTTTTTTGCGGCATGACGTCACGCCACTACCAAGCCATTACTTGAATCGTTTTTTACTCTACCACCTCAGCGCATTTAGCGAAGCGGTTTCCTTGGCACGTCTTGTCGAAGCAGAGATCGTGTTCCCCTTAATCCGGGATTCTCATCAATACGGACGTGGGTAACCCAACCGCGCCATTGATGGTGACGCTTGGGGGATAAGCGAGTTTTACCAGGCCGGTGGGGGACGCGTAGACTTCGCCCGCCCATATAAGGGATAAGGATTCACCTTTTCACCTACGCCTTCTTCCTCCTTTGCTTATCCATCTCCGCGCACTCGAGCTCCAGCGCCCAAGCCCGCACATCTCGTCTCAACCTTCCCCAGTCATGTCTGGAGCGGGAGGCAAGTGGATGACCTCCTCCGTTACGGAGGAGCACATCGAAAGACTGCGCAGCGCCGGCTACCTGTCCGGCGACATCGCGCACCGGCTGCCCGACGAGGGGCAGCTCATCCCCACCCCCAGGCCCCATGAGAGGGTCGTTTTTCTTCCCCACTTCCTCCGCGGACTGGGTTTTCCACTTCACCCCTTTGTCCGGGGGCTCATGTTCTACTACGGCCTGGATTTCCATGATCTGGCGCCGAACTTCATCCTCAACATCTCGGCGTTTATCGTCGTGTGCGAGGCCTTCCTCTGCATCCAGCCCCACTTCGGCTTGTGGCTCAAGACCTTCAATGTCAAGCCGAAGGTAGTGAAGGGCACTCAAGCGGAGTGCGGAGGCGCCATGTTGGGCAAGATGCCCAATGTCCTTTGGTTCGAAGGGGCCTTCGTGGAATCCGTCAAGGGGTGGCAATCGGGGTGGTTCTATATCACCGAGCCGCGCGACCCTAAGTGGGCGGCGGCCCCCGAGTTCAGATCTGGTATCCCCACGCAGCTCACCTCCTGGAAAGAGAAGGGCTTGCTGTGGGGTAGTTCGGAGGAGGTGACGGGACTCCAAGCCTGTATCCAGAAGCTGGTGAAGAAGCTCAGGCTGGTTAACGTGGTCCAAGTCATGCTCGTCCGCCGGATTCTCCCATGCCAAGAGCGGGCATTCAATCTGTGGGAGTTCAATCCGGAACAGCACCAGGCGCTGAGCGGGCTCTTCGACACGACGTACGAAGGCGCCTGGAGGGTGCTGTTTAAGGGCGCCGAAGCCCCCGCATCCGCGACTGAAGATCGCGGATTTCGCTCGCAGCGCCAAGCCGACGAGGTAAGTGATTCTACCCCTTTACGGGACACTTGCTTTTCATAGTTTGACTCTATGCGGGTTTTAATTTCCCCTTTTCCTTTGACAGGACTGGATGAGGAAGGCGGAGCAGATTATCTGCCCGGCTCCTATGCCAGAAAACCCAGTAGACGCCCGTCTAGCGAGGCTGCTGGTTCCGGCACCGCACGTGGTGCCGGAGAAGAAGGCCAAGAAGGAGGCCACGGGTGCTCGAAAGAGTTCCCATTTTCAGGTGTCCGACGACTCCGGGGCGGACTCCTCCCCCGAAAACGAGGAGGAGAAAGAGGACTCTCTCCCAGAGGGGGAGAGAGGAAGAGGAAGGCTTCCCCAACAGGGGAGGCCGAAGGGTCCAAGAGGGGAAGGACTATTCCCCCGGACAGCTCCGCCAACATCAACGTTGGCGAGGAAGAATGGCCTTCAAGGGCCAGGCCTCCGGCGAGATCGTAAGTATCCGGATTCCTGAATGAGTTATAATTTCTTTTTCTGCGTCACATAGTGTCATTCTGATGCCGCATGCTGCCTGTAGTCCGGCCAATGATGATCTCCCCGCTTCATCGAGCGGGTCGTTGGCTCCGTCGGAGGTAGACTCCATCCCGACCGCCTCCACCCCTCGCGACACCGAGGACGCCGAGGTGGGATCCCAAGAAGGGACCCATCAGGGGGAGGCTCCGGAGGCGCCACAAGGCGGCCTCCCGGACTTTGCGCCGGACTCCATATCAGAACCCGCAGTGGTTCCGGAGTCCGGCCGGCGGCCCCTTCGCACGAAGGGCAAGACCGTGACGCCGGCGGCTTCGTCCAACCGGAGGCACCGGACAATTTGTTGGAGGCGCTCCAGAGCGCTTCCATCGAGGAAGAACACCGCACTATTATGAGTGCGGTGATTCAGAAGGTACAGCTCGCCAAGAGCGGGCTGACCGAAGCCTGCAGTAGCCTTCTATCAGGCTTTGAGGTAAGAAGTTAAAAATATGCAATGTAATACCGCATAGACAGTAGCCCCTGATGCTCGGTTCGGTGTTCGGAAAGAAAAGCCGGACTGAGGATCTGAAAAAAAAAAGATATACGCAGGGTTGCTAAAAAATTATGTCAATATGGGTTGCAGGCTGCGCTGCTGACCTCTGCCGCACTGACTGCGGAGGTCGGTGCTTTGAAGCAGGAGCTCGAGCGGTCCGAGCAAGAGCTCGGCCGCGCCAAGAAGCAGCTCCAGGACAAAGAAGGTGAGTAACACCACTTTGAACTTGTACCTTACAGAAAAGGATTTAGGTTGCAACAAAAAATAACAAGGATAACATGGGTACTGCAGGGGCCACGAACGAGGTGGCGACCCTGAAGGAGGCCGTGTCTGCGGCCGAACGCAATGCGGCCGCGGAACGAGCAGAGCGAGAAAAGCAGGAGGCGCGGGTGGCGGTGGTTCAGCAAGAGCTCCAGGCTCTCATGGAAAAGCATGAGAGTTTGGAGCGTGACTCAAAGACTCGAGAGTCCGAGCTTGCCTCGGCTCTCGAAAGTGCCAAGACTGCCAAGGCCGATGCCCATAAGTCCCTTCAGGAGATTGAGTTGGTGAGGAAGATAGCGGCGGGTAAGGCATTTTTCATGCAAAGCAAGCATGTGAATGTAAATTACGTGTTACTTACCCGTATTCGGAGCTCTCCAGGGGCATTTGCAGATCTGCCTCGCAGTGTATCTGATGCCGCCGCATTCTATCGAGCCGAGGAGGGGAGCTCAACGGAGAAGGTCTTCTGGTCTCAGTATGCTGAGGCCGGCCATCCGGTGCCCCCTAGCGACCAGCTGAAGCAGCTGGTCGAGCTCCACAAGGCTGGCCGAGCAGGCCATGAAGGGCCTCATAGTCCGGCTGTGGCCTGGAGAGGCCATGCCTGGGAGCTACTTCGGCCTCGTGCGACGGTTGGTGGATGCGTGCCCCTGGGTGGAGGTTATCAAGCGCTCCGCCTGTATTGAAGGTGCTCGTCGGGCCCTTGCCCGCGCAAAGGTGCATTGGGGCAAGCTGGATGCGGAGAAACTAATCACTGACGCGCCACCAGCGGGCAAGGAATATCGTACGCCTGAAATGTACTATAGGACTGTCCTGAAGGGTGCCCACAAGATTGCGGATGAGTGCCCCAGGGATGTAATTATTGAGTAAATTCGCAATGTGTTATCCTGTGCGCTGAAAACTTTGTTCATATGCGCTAAGCAACGCTTGTTAATTTAAAATATTACCTTCTGTGCGGCCGTTTATTAAATCTGAGAGATGGCAAGTCGTCGGCTTCAGCCCCCATGCCACGAGTGCTGGGGTGTTCGGGATAAACTTGAGCAGTCTTGTTCCCATTTTTGGGTCCATCTAGGGAGGCGCTCAACACAACGAACAAGGCAACCGGACTTATAGTGCTTGAACACTCTCACTTAGCCATAGAATTCTATAATTTTAAATTTCGGCGAAGCCCCTAGTATTCGGAAGACCGAATTGGGGCGCTATCCACGCCTTCGTCGGACATTATCCGGAACTTCGCTCGAAGCGGCGTAGGTCTTTAAGGACCCGAAAGGACCTCTCGAACAGCGACCAGTCTCTCGCCTTATCATGACAGTCAGTTTTAGCTTTCTCCACTGAGGCGTTAACCCGGCTCAACCGGGGCGCAATCGCAGTGGTTCTCCCAGTGCTACCTTAGCCGATAGAACGGAACGTAAGGTGCCAAACATGGGAGCCGGGCAAACCCAACTATTGACCCAAGACATGATTCGGAGCCGATTCATATAATGCTATAAGTTCGGGGTGCCGCACTTGTGAAAGTGTTCGGACTTTATCACACCATAATGCGGGGAACATAAGCCCCTGGTGTATTTGGCCGTACCAAAATGTACGGATGCAACATGTCGTAAATGAGCATATATATATATATAAGGTAATGCAATTATGGGCAAAAAGTGCTGCATTTTATTCGAGAAGATCTGTTATGAGTACGGAATGATACAAATAGTGCGGAAAGCAAGGGATTGGACGAATTAAAGGCGTCTCCCTCCAGGGGTAGGCCGCGGAATGGTGTATTTAACAAATTTAATGCTCGTAATGGAGACCACCTGAGTGTTCGTCGCGGCCTTTGTCCCTCCCTGGCTGTTGCATCATGAGTTCGGCAGATTCGCCGCCGGACAGAGTTCTGTATAAAAAATAAAAATAAAAGATAAAAAGGGCGACACACTTGGGAGCCCCTGGTGTGGTCGAACCGCACTCTGGGTCTGTTGTGGTTGTGCCTCTCCCCCTATGCCCATGGTATCTCCAAGGCGTAATTATGTACGCGGAGAGTTTGTCTTACAATTGAGCGAGGGCTGGGGTTGAGGCCGCATTGCTACGCGTGCTCGGAATGTGCCAGGTGGTCTTGGTTGATGTTGCTCCGGGCGCGTTTGGCCGTGTCCGGTCGTTTAACGGCCGGACTCGAAAATTGCCTTAAAAGGCTACTCTGTACTTCTCCCTCGAGAGCCACTGTATGTTCCTCCGTTCGGAGGGAGCGTTCTGTGTTTCCATTGACCATGATGACTCCACGAGGGCCTGGCATCTTGAGCTTAAGGTATGCATAATGCGGCACCGCGTTGAATTTTGCGAACGTGGTTCGTTCGAGCAGATCATGATAGCCACTGCGGAACGGGACGATGTCGAAGATTAACTCCCCGCTTTGGAAATTATACGGGGATCCGAAGACCACTTCCAGTGTAACTGAGCCTGCACAACTGGCCTCGACACCTGGTATGGCGCCTTTAAAGGTTGTCTTTGTAGGTTTAATCCTTAAAGGGTCTATGCCCATCTTGCGCACTGTATCCTGATAAAGCAGGTTCAGGCTATTGCCGCCGTCCATCAGGACTGTCGTGAGGTGAAATCCATCGACGATCGGGTCTAAAACCAATGCGGCGAATCCGCCATGGCAGATACTGGTCGGATGGTCTCTTTGATCGAAAGTGATCGGGCAAGGGGACCATGGGTTGAATTTTGGGGCGACTGGCTCCATCGCGTATACGTCCCTTAGTGCACGCTTCCGCTCCCTCTTGGGAATATGCGTTGCGTATATCATGTTTACCGTCCGAACTTGAGGGGGAATCCCTTTTGTCCTCTGTTGTTCGGCGGCCGGGTCTCTTCCTCGTCATCGCTGTGTAGCCCCTTGTCACTGTTTTCGGCGACTAATTTGCCTGCCTGCTTGAATACCCAACAATCTCTGTTGGTGTGGTTAGCTGGCTTTTCGGGGGTTCCATGTATTTGACAGGAGCGGTCGAGTATTCGGTCCAAATGGGACGGGCCCGGAGTGGTTCTTTTGAATGGCTTCTTCCGTTGACCGGGCTTGGAGCCTCGGAATCCGGCATTGAGTGCCGTATCCTCATTGCTGTCGCCGTTAATGCGGCGTTTGTTTTTGTTTCGACGCAACCTGCCATTGCGGTCCTTGGTATCCGGACTGCCAGCGTTTTTGCTGAGGTTGTTGCTGCGAGCTAGCAAGCTATCCTCTCCCGCGCAGAAGCGGGTCATGAGTGATGTGAGGGCTGCCATGGATTTCGGCTTCTCCTGTCCTAGGTGCCGGGCCAGCCACTCGTCGCGGATGTTATGTTTAAAGGCAGCGAGGGCCTCTGCATCCGGACAGTCGATGATTTGATTTTTCTTTGTTAAGAACCGTGTCCAGAATTGCCTGGCCGATTCGTCTGGCTGCTGGATTATGTGGCTTAGGTCATCTACGTCCGGTGGTCGCACATACGTGCCCTGGAAGTTGTCGAGGAATGCGGCTTCCAGGTCTTCCCAGCATCCAATTGACTCTGCGGGCAGGCTGTTCAGCCAATGCCGAGCTGGTCCTTTAAGCTTGAGCGGGAGATATTTGATGGCGTGAAGATCGTCGCCGCGCGCCATATGTATATGGAGGAGATAATCCTCAATCCAAACCGCGGGGTCTGTTGTGCCATCGTAGGATTCGATATTAACGGGTTTAAACCCTTCAGGGATTTGATGATCCATTACTTCGTCAATGAAGCATAGTGGGTGTGCGGCGCCTCTGTATTGAGCAATATCGCGACGTAGCTCGAGAGAGCATTGTCTGCTGTGTTCGGCCCGGCCGGAGTAGTTGTATCCGGTGCGACGGTATTCGTCATGGGTCTTGGGGCGCCCACGTGATCCATAGATAGATCTGGATTGTCTTGCCTTGTCCTCCAATATGTCTCGCAAGTCCGGCGCGTTCCCTCATGGCTTCATGCTTTTTGAGCGATGCCGGGGTACCGTTTTGGTGGAGGGTTTGCATGCCTCTCTGTCGCGGCCACGAGGTGGTCGGTCTGCCGTATTGTGCGCTGGTGATGCAGGTTTGTATGCTTCCTCCTCTAGTCCGGGGAGCAACTTGCGTTTTGGGTAACTTTTGGAGGGGCGTTCGAGTTCATACTCTTCGGCCACGAGGACCTCGGTCCATCTGTCGGCCAGTAGGTCTTGATCAGCTTGAAGCTGTTGCTGCTTTTTCTTTAGGCTGTTTGCCGTGGCCATTAGCCTGCATCTGAAACGCTCTTGTTCGACGGGATCCTCAGGCACGACGAATTCGTCGTCGTCGAGGCTTGCCTCATCTCCGGAGGGAGGTAAGTAATTATCATCCTCGACCTCGTCATCTGCCGCCCTCTCGTGAGGGCTTGCTTCTGCCTCCTCCTGCGCTTGATCGTGCTGGAGGGGGTTGTCTTCGGCACTTTCCGGGGTGCTATTATCTCCTGTGCCGGAATCTCCATTCTTGCTGTGGCGGGATTTAGAGCGGCGCCGCTGACGTCGGCGCTTGGGCTGTTTCTCTAAGGAATCGGCCTCCGCTGCTTCTTCGCCGTCCCCATCTTTTGGGGTGTCCACCATGTATATGTCGTATGACGAAGTGGTCTTTAAGTGTCCTGTAGGCACTGGTTCTTGATAGTCTCCGGCATCGTCGTCCATACCGTCGATGTCTTCGGAGTCGTAGTCGAGTACGTTGGTTAGATCATCGACGGCGGCTACGAAGTGGGTGGTGGGTGGGGTCTGAATTTCTTCGTCGTCCGCGTCACAACCGTCCTGGCCGTAGTTCGGCCAGGGTTCTCCGGATAGGGAGAGATGCTTCAGCGAATTTAAGACATCGCCGAAGGGTGGGTGCTGAAAGATGTCCGCAGCGGTCAATTCCATGATCGGCGCCCAATCGGATTCGACTGGCAGGGGCGCAGGAGGTTCTGAGTCCGGCAGAGAGTCCAGCACCTCGGAGTCATGAGCTTTGTGCGGGACAAGGTAAGTGTTCGGCTCCATCGCCGTAGAAGTTGCAGCTCGCGAGGCGGTGTTCCTCCATCCGTCCTTGATCTGAGCAATCGGCTCCGGACTATGGGTCGGAGCGGATTCGTGTGCAGCCTCCAAGGTGCTGTCCGGCGGCAGAGTTAGGTCATGCCCATCGTGACAGCGCGGCACGCTCGGCTGTGGCTCGGGTCCGTCGAAGATCAAGTCCCCGCAGATATCGGCCGTGAAGTTTAGGCTCCCAAACCTAACCTGACGGCCAGGGGCGTAGCTTTCGATCTGCTCCAGATGGCCAAGTGAGTTGGCCCGCAGTACGAAGCCACCGAATATGAAGATCTGTCCGGGGAGAAAAGTCTCACCCAGGACTGCGTCGTTGTAGATTGAAGAGGCCATCAAGCCTATCGGTGACGACACAGAGGAACTCTCAATGAAAGCACCAATGTCGGTGTCAAAACCGGTGGATCTCGGGTAGGGGGTCCCGAACTGTGCGTCTAGGCGGATAGTAACAGGAGACAAGGGACACGATGTGTTACCCAGGTTCGGGCCCTCTTGATGGAGGTAAAACCCTACGTCCTGCTTGATTGATATTGATATTGTGGATGTTTACAAGAGTGGATCTACCACGAGATCAAGGAGGCTAAACCCTAGAAGCTAGCCTATGGTATGATTGTTGTTGTATGGTGTCCTACGGACTAGAGCCATCCGGTTTATATAGACACCGGAGAGGGCTAGGGTTACCTAGAGTCGGTTACAATGGTAGGAGATCTACATATCCGTATCGCCAAGCTTGCCTTCCACGCCAAGGAAAGTCCCATTCGGACACGGGGCGAAGTCTTCAATCTTGTATCTTCATAGTCTTGGAGTCCGGTCGATGATGATAGTCCGGCCAATGATAGTTCGGCTGATGATGGTAGTCCGGCTATCCGGACACCCCCTAATCCAGGACTCCCTCAGTCGGAGCTGGACATCATCGAAGGTCTGAAGCACCTGAATTTGGAGCTTTGGGTGTTGGAACTCAAGGCGAGAGGTAGATTTGATTGGGATTGAAATAAAGGAGTCGAGCCTTGGTCTCTTTATAAAGAGGTTGAATACCAAGAGCCCTCCCCGTGACCGTTTGGGACTCACTTTCGATTAAAGAGACATACCAATGTCATGGTTGGGTTACCCACGCCCGTATTGATGAGAATCCCGGAATAAGGGGACACGATCTCTGCTTTGACAAGACGTGCCAAGGAGACCGCCTCGCTAAACGCGCTGAGGTGGGACATAAAACGATTCGAATGAAGGCTTGGCCGTGACATGACGTCACGCTACGAAATACGTCAGAAGATTAGATTTGTACAAATATTATTCTCTCTATGGTGGTATGTGGAACTTATTTTGCAGAGTCGGACACTATCCTTGTGTTCAAAATCTTCTATGAAGTATTCGGAGGAGGAACCCGCCTTGCAATGCTGAAGACAATCTGCGCGCCAGACTCGTCGTCTTTGAAGCCTGGTTCAGGGGCTACTGAGGGAGTCCCAGATTGGGGGGTGTCCGGATGACCGGACTATAACCTTTGGCCAGACTCCTGGACTATCAAGATACAAGATTGAAGACTTCGTCCCGTGTCCGGATGGGACATTCCTTGGCGTGGAAGGCAAGCTTGGCGATACAGATATGTAGATCTCCTCCCATTGTAACCGACTCTGTGTAACCCTAGCCCTCTCCGGTGTCTATATAAACCGGAGGGTTTTAGTCCGTAGGACGAACAACAATCATACCATAGGCTAGCTTCTAGGGTTTAGCCTCTCTGATCTCGTGGTAGATCTACTCTTGTACTACCCATATCATCAATATTAATCAAGCAAGAGTAGGGTTTTGCCTCCATCAAGAGGGCCCGAACCTGGGTAAAAACATCATGTCCCTTGTCTCCTATTACCATCCGCCTAGACGCATAGTTCGGGACCCCCTACCCGAGATCCGCCGGTTTTGACACCAACAATAACCATGCAACTTGTCATCATGATTTTAATTCTCAATTGGATTATGCCTCACATGATAGTTATTTTGTTGAGTTTGCTCCCACTATTGTGATGGAGAATAAATTTTCTCATGTGGAGAGTAATAAAATTTCTATGCTTATGCATCATGAAAGGAATGCTTAATGTGATAGTTATATTGTTGAATTCATTATTTATGCTACTGAAAATTATCATGAGAGAGGAACCTATGCTTTTACATATTGCAATAATATCAAGTTTCCTCTCTATGTGTTGAAAATCTTGAAGTTATGCTTGTTTTGCCTTCCTATGCTAGTTGATTCTTGTTCCCATAAATTGTTTTTTCACAAAATCCCTATGCATGGGAAGTGGGTTAGACTTAAATGTGCTAGTAATATGCTTCAGGATGCTCCTGTTATGTTTCAATTCTTGTGAGCATCATTGACACCATCATGCCTAGTTAAAAAGGCATTAAAGAAAGGCGCTTGTTGGGAGACAACCCAATATTTATACCTACTGTTTTTGGTCTGTTCACATGATTATGCTACTTTAGTAATCATGATTTATAGCTTTTGTTTCAATAAAGTTCCAAGTAAGACCTTTGGGATAGTGTGGATGATAGTTGGCTTGATTCTGTGCAAAAACAGAAACTTTTGTGCTCAGTCTAGGAATTTTCAAAATTCAGTGGAACTTGATTTTGATCTGAATTTTTGACACATGATTGATTTACAAATTGTATACGTTGTCCTTATTTTACAGAATTTTTGAAGTTTCAGAAGTATGGTGGTTGTTCAGATCATTACAGACTGTTCTGTTGTTGAAAGATTCCGTTTTCAATGCATAGTTTGATTGTTTTAGTGTTTCCATAGATTATATTAAGTAATATAAATTGTGGAAATGATTGAGTACAGTATGAATTATGTGGAAACAATTATGAATCTTGTCTTGACAGTCACTTGTATGCGTCGGTGTTATACAAACGGTTTTTAACCCCTTTCCGCGACGGCATTTGGAACCGTCGGCTAGTGAGTGCCAGCGATAGGGGAGTCCTTCCCACACAACCCGGAAAATGTCGGGGATAGGGACCCTACAGTAATCCTGTTGATTTGTGGTCGCACTTCCATTGCAGTCAGTATTCTGTGGTGCTACGTTTATGATGCAAGGTACATCACAAATGGTTCACTATGATAGAACGTGTATGATAAGCAAACAATCACACACATTTGCTTTTCACAAACCGTATGCAACAACTAATTAAGAAGATTAGCTAATCGTCGTACGAGTGCCGGATAGGATTATGAAATGTCGGACCATCGTAACATCGTCGTACACGACAACTGTCACACACGCTATTCTGTGGTGCAACGTTTATGATGCATACTTCATCAGAAACAGTTCACGGTTGCGAATTGTGTACGATAAGGCAACTATCGCACACGCTATTCTGTGGTGCAACGTTTACGATGCATACTTCATCAGAAACTGTTCATGGTCGTGAATCGTGTACGACAAGGCAACTATCGCAAACGGTTAGTTTGCCAACACCGTTTGTGATATTGTCTGATGTCGCACACGCTTTGCAAACGGCAACTGTGTGCACACTTGCACACATTTCCTCTCTGTGAACCGTCTCGGATTATGGTGTATATCGCAAATGTTTGTACCAACTGTGTGTGTCGTAACAACCTGGAGAGCGTAATATCATTGTAATTTAATTGCTGCTATATCAAATTGAAATTGAAATTGAAATTGAAATTGAATGTATGCTATAGCTTTATTCATATCCATCAGGTTTAGACAACCAATGCATTATTAGATTCATAGGTACACATCAAGAATTACATAAGAACCAATTAAAGAATGATGAACCACAGTTATATACTTGTACTATTAAAGACGGTAAAGAAAGAGGCGAAATGCATTCTGGTTAATGAACAAGGTGAAGCGGAATGCCCATATTGTGCCCTCCTCCATGCAGAAGGCACGCACGACTCTAGTCCAACCCCTTATGATGGCCGACTGCCCACCCTTCACGGTCTTTATGGAAATATCTAGATAATCATCGTGTTCTGGTAGAAATACTTTAACCTTGCATGCCCACCAATCATGTAGTTTGAGAGGTAATCGTTAGTAAACTACTTTGGGAACCACTGCAAAGGAAAAAAGATTCAGACATTGTCATCTAACACCACTCATTATGGGCAGTAAAAAGAAGGCTGCAGAGTTCTTACTTACCATCCTGCAGTTTGCTATTGCATTGGAGAAAGTGTAAACAAATAGTTTAATTGCATCTTTTGACCCATTTTACTAACAATCTTTATCAGCTTCCTCACTTGATGCTGGTTCATCGATATCTCATTCCCCCATACGCAGAAAGGGTCGAAGCGCGGATCTTTACCAATGACATATGTACCTAAAAGCACCAAGTTAATATAGAAGATAAAACCAATTGCTCAATGATGTAGTACAACACTCTTTTATAATATCTTATAACACCCAATATACTCACATATTAGATGAATTAACATCTTATATTATGGGCTGGAAGGAGTTTATTGCATTCTTACAAATTAGCGGTTGATTAACTGCTGCTGTATCCATCGGTTAGAGTTAGTTTGAGCTAGTACGGGCTCAAATAGCCCTAAAGTATATCTAAACATGAGGGCTAGTTTGAGTTAGTTGCATCTATAACCCACCCAAAATTAATGGAAAATAGCAGTCGTTCCCAAAATTGTCCTGTGTAGGGACATCGAGAAGCATGTTAAGCACAACAGGCTAAACACCAACCAAAATTATCCATGGCAGATAAGATAATCTCAAAAAGATAGCTTTAGTGTGCAGGTTTAAGCACGCTAGTAAAGCAAAACAAGTGAAAAGGTGTGTTAACTGCAACAGGATTAACATTTAACAACAAGCAAACATAGTCATTCAAACCGGTATTGTACCGGTCTAAGTACACTAGTTATTGTTAAATAAAAATGGGAAGGCGTGTTTAACTACAAGATGCAACAACCAAATGTAGTCATTCATGTCCTGTTTTTTTCAGCTTCGCTTGCATTTCAATCACCTATGGATTCGCTTCAGTGGTGAAGCTGTTTTTGTGAATCAGCTTCACCACTGAAGTACACTTTGAGGTGCTTCAAGAAATTGCACTAAAAATGACCCAAATCCAGATTCAGCTTCACTGTCAAAGTTGATTCCAAATAGCTGTTTGTTTTGGATTCCAGATTTGGCTTCACTGCGAAAGCTGAATCTGGTCCCAGGATCCAAAACAAATAGGGTCATTGTGATATTGTTGAAACTGGTATTGATGAAATTGAACTGCACAGTTCATACTTGCACATATAGAACATCACGGCGTGAATAACTGGAATAAACAAGGCATACTACGAACAACCAAAGATAGCATTTGAAACTGGACATATGCTAACTGCAAACAACAGAACAATCAAATAACTTTAAAAGAGGCATATGCTAGCTATAACAGGCTTAACATCAAGCAAATATATGCATTCCTATTGGTATGTTTAAAACTAGATTGATGAAATGTGCTGCACAGTAAATAATTGCACATACAGAGCATCGCATTGTGAACAACTGAAATAAACAAGGCATACTGCAAACAACCCGATATAGCAATTAAAACTGGACATATTCTCACTACACTACAAAAGGAACTCGACAAAACAGATCATGGGTTTCCCCTTGTGAAGAGGCACGGCAAAACAAATCATGGGTTTCCTCACTTGTCACAGATGGGCTCGTCCCCGTGGGAAGAGCACGTACCCTGGATGCGCTCCATGTTTTCATAGATGGGCTCCTTCACCTTGGAAGAGCATAGCTATAGGGTGCCCTCCCTGATGTCGCAGACAGGCTCTTTCCCCTTGGAAGAGCAGATGGGATCTTTCCCCTAGGAAGAGCAGATGGGATCTTTCCCCTTGGAAGAGCCGGAGAGGGTGCCCTCCTTGTGGTCCCCATCGATGAGGTCTGACTTGGAAGCTGTGGATCCCAAGCCAGTGTCGTGGAACGTGTCCTTCAGAAATGACAAAAGGGGCTCGATGGCGATGTAGGATGGCAAGTTGTTCACAGGGAGCCAGAGGAGATCAGTGGCGGGGCCATGCATGAGATCGACGGTGATTGAACCCAAGGGGTTGGGGGTGGGGCACTTAACCTGTGACATAGCCCGCCTCAGGCCGTCACTGTCGATGACCTCGATGTCGTACCTAGCGGAAGAGACATGCCCGCATACTCTAGCCCGCTGGTTGAGTTCCTGCCGCCAGTAATGGTCGTCAGCTTCCTTGGCGATATCGAGTAAAGAGACCGCGATACACCTCTTTTGGGGCAGTCGCTCCTCGAGCTCCACAGGAAGCGTAGCCGGGCTTAGGTTGCGACGCTCTGGAGTGGGGGAGGTGGATCTGGGGGAAAAGGGGCGTTTGACAGGCTTCATCTAAGAAACTCAGGGCAGCCTTGGTATGGAGATCGATGGGTAAGCTGCACGGGCAAACCGACAGATGTTGACATTGGAGGTCTCGCAGTGGTGGCAGCGGGGACCTTGCTAGGGTTTCGAGCGAGGGAGGGGGTGTGTGTGGAGGGGGGCGGGGATGTGTTTGAGGAAATGACACGGGTACTGAAAATTTTACAACGCGGGAGTCAAATGCAAGAGTGAAATGCCAGGGCTAATGAAAATTTTGATGATGGTGCATCGCACATGGTCCGAAGATAACAGCCGTGTGTTATGAAATAGAAAAACGCTCGAGGTGTGCAGATATTTTCTAGGGGCATGCAGGATTGGGAACAAGAAACATCCCACACAGTTCGGAGATAACAACCGTGTGTTATGAAACACAAACACCCTCCTTGAGGCGGGCGGATATTTTCTAGGGATGCAGGTGGGATTGGGAAGAAGAAACATCGCACATGGTCCAGAGATAACAATCGTGTGTTATGAAACTGAAAAACCCTCGAGGCGGGCAAATATTTTTGAGAGGGGGAGCCTTGTGGAGCCCAATGTACTATGCAGATATGTGTGTGACAGGGGCACCGGCGTGGCACACGGTTAGTTTGAGTGAACCGTGTCTGTTGCGTCATCCGACTTGTCTAATGTTCATAAATTTGGCGAAAAATGATGCGGGAGAGGGTCAGAACATGAACACACTTGCATGTGGACAAAATTTATATGTATGAAAAGGGTGGTTTGATTTTCAAATACAAAATGCAACTTCGATGTCACACCTATCTCGCAAAGCGCACGATATTGCTTGCCCCCCCCCCTCGTGTCGACACAAAGGGAATCCTAAGCTATATATGAATGCATGCCCCCCAACCGAGGCTCACCTAGCAAAGTGCGAAGTAGCTACCAGCCCCCCCTCCCTCGTGTCGGCACGAAGGGAATCCTAAGCTATGAATGGATGCCCCCAACCATGGTTCACCTAGCAAACTGCGAAATAGCTAGTAGCCCCCCTCTTGTCGGTGCGAAGGGAATCCGAAGCTATAAATGCATGC
This sequence comes from Triticum aestivum, assembly GCF_018294505.1. NCBI lineage: Eukaryota > Viridiplantae > Streptophyta > Magnoliopsida > Poales > Poaceae > Triticum > Triticum aestivum. The sequence continues at coordinate 735,974,936 of NC_057801.1, forward strand.
CCCCAAACGAGGCTCACCTAGCAAAGTGCGAAGAAGCTAGCACCACCCTCCCTCATGTCGGCACGAAGGGAATCCTAAGCTATGAATGGATGCCCCCCAACCGTGGTTCACCTAGCAAAGTGTGAAGTAGCTAGCAGCCCCCACCCTTGTGTCGGCACGAAGGGAATCCTAAGCTATGAATGCCCCCCACCCAACCGAGGTTCACCTAGCAAAGTGCAAAGTAGCAGCCCCCCCCCCCCACACTTTTAGTTGGCAGGCCAGAGAGGCATCTCACCAAGATTGATCATAAAACGGACCAAGAATAATCCACCATGGTCATACAACATGTCTCTTGTTGCTCGGCAAAGTGATGGTCGTCCATGCGTGTGTGTGGCCCAAACTTATGTACGGATCAAAGCTCGCCAATAATCACGCAAGTAGCTAGTCCCCGAAGACAACCACTACATGTGTGTGGCCGAAACATATGTATGGATCAGGTGTGTTTTTTAGTACACAATGGAACAACTTTGATGCGGCACCATGATTTCGAACTAGAAGCTGAAGGAAATATGCCCTAGAGGCAATAATAAAGTTATTATTTATTTCCTTATTTCATGATAAGTGTTTATTATTTATGCTATAATTGTATTAACCGAAACTGAGTACATTTGTGAATACATAGACAAAACATAGTGTCCCTAGTATGCCTCTACTTGACTAGCTCGTTAATCAAAGATGGTTATGTTTCCTAACCATAGACATGTGTTGTCATTTGATGAACGGGATCACATCATTAGGAGAATGATGTGACGGACAAGACCCATCCATTAGTTCAGCATTATGATCGTTACAATTTCATTGCTACTACTTTCTTCATGACTTGTACGTGTTCCTCAGACTATGAGATTATGCAACTCCTGAATACTGGAGGAACACCTTGTGTGCTATCCAACGTCACAACATAACTGGGTGATTATAAAGATGCTCTACAGGTGTCTCCGAAGGTGTTTGTTGGGTTGGCATAGATCGAGATTAGGATTTGTCACTCCGTGTATCGGAGAGGTATCTCTGGGCCCTCTCGGTAATGCTCATCACTATAAGCCTTGCAAGCATTGTGACTAATGAGTTAGTTGCAGGATGAAGTATTACAGAACAAGTAAATAGACTTGCCGGTAACGAGATTCAACTAGGTATGATGATACCAATGATCGAATCTCGGGCAAGTAACATACCGATGACAAAGGTAACAACGTATGTTGTTATGCGGTTTGACCGATAAAGATCTTCGTAGAATATGTAGGAGCCAATATGAGCATCCAGGTTCCGCTATTGTTTATTGACTGGAGATATGTCTCGGTCTTGTGTACATAGTTCTCGAACCCGTAGGGTCCGTACGCTTAACATTCGATGACAATTTGTATTATGAGTTTATGTGATTTGATGACCGAAGGTTGTTCAGAGTCCCGGATGAGATCACAGACATGACGAGGAGTCTCAAAATGGACAAGAGGTAAAGATCAATATATTAGAAGGCTATATTTGGACATCGGAAAGGTTCTGAGTGATTCGGGTATATTTTTTGGAGTACCGGAGAGTTACAGAAATTCGCCGGGGGAAGTAGTGGGCCTTAATGGGCCATACGGGAAAGGAGAGAAGGGCCTCAAGGGGTGGCCGCGCGGCCCCCCATGGGCTGGTCCGCATTGGAGTAGGAGGGGGTGGAGCCCCCCTCCTTCCTTCTCCGCTCTTCCTCCTTCCCTTCCTTCTCCTAGTTCGAATAGGAAAGGGGGGGGGCGAATCCTACTTGGACCGGGAGTCCAAGTAGGACTCCCCCCTTTTGGCACGCCCCCTATAGGGCCGGCCTCCTCTTGCTCCCTCCTTTATATACATGGGCATGGGGCACCCCAAAGACACACAAGTTGATCTTTTAGCCGTCTGCGGTGCCCCCCTCCACAGAAACACACCTCAGTCATATCGTCATAGTGCTTAGGCGAATAAATGCGCAGGTAACTTCATCATCACCATCACCATGCCGTCGTGCTGACGGAAGTCTCTCTGGGCCTCAACTGGATCAAGAGTACGAGGGACGTCATCGAGATGAACGTGTGCTGAACATGGAGGTGCTGTACATTCAGTTCTAGGATTGGTCGGACTGTGAAGACGTATGACTACATCAATCGCGTTGATAAAACACTTCCGCTTTCGGTCTACGAGGGTATGTGGACACACTCTCCCGCTTGTTGCTATGCATCACATAGATAGATCTTGCATGATCGTAGGTAATTTTTTTGAAATACTGTGTTCCCCAATAGTGGCATCCGAGCCAGGTCTATGCTTAGATGTTATATGCACGAGTAGAACACAAAGAGTTGTGGGCGATAATAGTCATACTGATTACCATCATGTCATACTTTGATTCGGCGGTATTGTTGGATGAAGCGGCCCAGACCGGCATTACATGACCACGTTCATGAGACTGGTTCTACCGACGTGCTTCGCACACAGGTGGCTAGTGGGTGTCTGCTTCTCCAACTTTAGTTGAATCAAGTGTGACTATGCCCGGTCCTTGTTGAAGGTTAAAACAACACACTTGATGAAAAATCATTGATGCGTAGGTAAGAATGGTTCTTGATATAAGCCCGTAGCAGCCACGTAAAACTTGCAACAACAAAGTAGAGGACGTCTAACTTGTTTTCGCAGGGCATGTTGTGATGGGATATGGTTAAGACGTGATGATATATAAATTGTTGTATGAGATAATCATGTTTTGTTGAAGTTATCGGCAACTGGCAGGAGCCTTATGATTGTCTCTTTATTGCATAAGATGCAATCGCCATATGATTGTTTTACTTTATCGCTATGCGATAGCAATAGTTGCAAAAGCAATAGTTGGCGAGACGACCATATGACGACACGTTGATAGAGATCATGGTGTCATGCCAGTGACGATAGAAATCATGACAGTACTTTCGAGATGGAGATCAAAGGCACAAGATGATGGTGGCCATATCATGTCACATATTTTGATTGCATGTGATGTTTATCTTTTATACATCTTATTTTGCTTAGTTCGATGGTAGCTTTATAAGATGATCCCTTACTAAAATTTCAAGGTATAAGTGTTCTCCCTGAGTATGCATCATTGCGACAGTTCTTCGTGCTGAGACACCACGTGATGATCGGGTGTGATAAGCTCTACGTTCAAATACAATGGGTGCAAGCCAGTTTTGCACATACATAATACTCAGGTTAAACTTGACGAGCCTAGCATATGCAGATATGGCCTCGGAACACTAAGACCGAAAGGTCGAATGTGAATCATATAGTAGATATGATCAACATAGTGATGTTCACCATTGAAAACTAATCCATCTCACGTGATGATCCGACATGGTTTAGTTGATTTGGATCACGTGATCACTTAGATGATTAGAGGGATGTCTGTCTAAGTGGAGTTCTTAAACAGTATGATCAATTGAACTTTAATTTATCATGAACTTAGTCCTGATAGTATTTTGCAAATTATGTTGTAGATCAATAGCTGTGTTATAGCTTCCCTATTTTTTTATATGTTCCTAGAGAAAAGTAAGTTGAAAGATGATAGTAGCAATGATGCGGACTGGGTCCATGATCTGAGGTGTATCCTTATTGCTGCACAGAAGAATTATGTCCTTGATGGACCGCTAGGTGACAGACCTATTGCAGGAGCAGATGCAGACGTTATGAACATTTGGCTAGCTCAATATGATGACTACTTGATAGTTTAGTGCACCGTGCTTTACGGCTTAGAACCGGGGCTTCAAAAACGTTTTTGAAACGTCACGGAGTATATGAGATGTTCCAAGAGCTGAAATTGGTATTTCAGACTCATGCCCGTGTCAACATGTATGAGACCTCTGCCAAGTACTTTTCCTAAAAGATGGAGGAGAATTGCTCAACTAGTGATCATGTGCTCGGAATGTCTTGATACTACAATCACTTGAGTCAAGTGGGAGTTAATCTTCTAGATAAAATAGTGATTACATAGTTCTCTAGTCACCATCACCAAGTTACTGGAACTTTGTGATGAACTGTAGTATGCAAGGGATGACGAAAACGATTCCCGAGCTCTTCGTGATGCTGAAATCGACGAAGGTAGAAATCCAGAAAGAGCATCAAGTGTTGATGATTTAACAAGACCACTAGTTTCAAGAAAAGGGTAAAGGGAAAGAAAGGGAACTTCAAGAAGAATGGCAAGCAAGTTGTCACTCCCGTGAAGAAGCCCAAAGCTGGACCTAAGCCTGAAACTGAGTGCTTCTACTTCAAAGGAAATGGTCACTGGAAGTGGAACTGCCCCAAATATTTGGCGGAAAAGAGGGATGGAAAAGTGAAAAAGTTATATTTGATATACAGGTTATTGATGTGTACCTTGCTAGTGTTCATAGTAGCCCCTAGGTATTCGATACTTTTTCGTTTGCTAAGATTAGTAACTCGAAACAGGAGTTACAGAATATATAAAGACTAGTTAAGAATGAAGTGATGATGTATGTTGGAAGTTGTTCCAAGATTGATATGATCATCATCGCACACTCCCTATACTTTCAGGATTAGTGTTGAACCTAAATAAAAGTTACTTGGTGTTTGCGTTGAGCATGAATATGATTAGATCATGTTTATTGCAATATGGTTATTCATTTAAGATAGAGAATAATTGTTATTCTGTTTACATGAATAAAACCTTCTATGGTCATACACCCAATGTTGATGGTTTATTGAATCTCGATCGTGGTAATACCCATATCCATAATATTGATGTCAAAAGATGCAGAGTTGATAATGATAGTGCAACTTATTTGCGGCACTGCCGTTTAGGTCATATTAGTGTAAAGCGCATCAAGAAATTCCATGCTGATGGACTTTTGGAATCACTTGATGCTTGCGAACCATGCCTCATGGGGATGACTAAGACTCCATGCTCTGGAACAATGGAGCAAGCAACTGACTTATTGGAAATAATACATACTGATGTATACGGTCCGATGAGGGTTGAGGCTCGCGGCGGGTAACGTTATTTTCTGACCCTCACAGATGATTGGAGAAGATATGTGTATATCTACTTGATGAAACATAAGTCTGAAAAATTTGAAAAGTTCAAAGAATTTCAGAGTGAAGTGGAAAATCATCATAACAAGAAAATAAAGTTTCTACGATCTGATCATGGAGGCGAATATTTGAGTTACGAGTTTGGTCTTCATTTAAAACAATGTGGAATAGTTTCACAGCTCACGCCACCTGGAACACCACAGCATAATGGTATGTCTGAACATCGTAGCCACACTTTATTGGATATGGGGCGATCTATGATGTCTCTTACCGATTTATCAATATCGTTTTGGGGTTATGCATTAGAGACACTAGTCGTCAACCCGTGCAATTGCACGGGCTAGTTATATGTTGACTCAAAACATATTGTGATCTAACACTTCCTAATTTTGAGTTTACTCTGTCTAAATCAAAATATCATTAGCTTTAGAATCAAGACAAAACCAAATCTGATTTATCTCCATATGAAATTATAAATTAGCCTCTCAACAGGGAAGACCAAAAATAAACCTGCATACCTACACAGCCGTGCATCCGCATGGGCAACATTTATTTTGTTTGGCATTGTTAGCTTTAGAATTGGTTGGAATTAAATCTCAGAACCAAAACCCATGGTTAAATTATATCTTACGATAATTAATTAGCAATACAGGCTCAAAGAATACTTGAAATAGATTATGTTATGTTAGACCATCACCGATTTTAGGAGTTTATATTCAACATTGCATAAATAATCTTATGAATGTGGGTCACATTGGTCATACTTACACCATATATATACAAAATGATAGTTCAGCGTAGATATTACACACTGTGATATGATTCCTTTGATTCAATGACCATTTTTATATCCGTAAGTACATATATACTCTAGTTATACATCTTGAGAAGTTTCACAATATAAAATTTTCATATCCCAAGTACATATATAATCTAGCAGCAGGGATAAAATGACCTCCATTCCTGAAGTAATAATTCGCATTAGTTCCAAGTGTAGTGCAATTTTTATTTGACCATCACGAATTAACATGCATGTTTGAGTTGCTTGCTTTTCCAAGGAACTTGAAGAAAGCCACAAAATTCTTTGGGATGACCTTCTTCACGGTTTACTCAATCAGTCACAACGCCATCACATTGTGGTGTGCTTCACCTAGCTCTCGACATCAACCTTCTTCCAAGCCTCACAATATTGTTCTTCATGTGAAAAGACAGCACCATGTGCACCAGTTGCTCATTAACGCACTTGTAATCATGGCGGTGAAACACGTATGATGATACTGACTATATAAGAACATAAGAGTGTATCCCCCGTGATACCTTGACAACAGAAATTTGCCAAGAGAGAAATACCTTTGCAACAACAACTTTCTTCCTAATGTAACGTCAATGTTCAATTATATATTGTTTATTGAGGCATCAAACATATGTTAGTTGCAGGTAACCAAATAAGTTATCACCTGGTCAGACTTGCTTACTGAAAGCCCAAGCATTGTTATGTACCTAAACAACGTATACAACAATCCACTTCCACCTGTTTAAGATTATACTCGAAACAACTTAGCACATGTGGGCATGAGTGGCACAAAGATTTGTCAAGCTACAATTTTCAAGATATGTAGCGGGCTTGGCCCCACATAACAAATTATCAGAGAATAAATGATATCTCTGACAAAGCAAAATGGGGGTAATAAACAATATTTAGTACAACAGAAATACACACTCAGCATGCCCATAAAACATATGCTACTCTTAGCCGTGCATAATTTGTGTAGGATGACAATAAAAATCCACCAAGAATAATACTAATTAATTCAGCAAATAAGGAGCGATCAACTCAATTTTTGCCCTGGAGTCAGTATCGACAATATGCCAGTCAAAAGAGCAAGTTAGTCTTCAAACAACACAATGATATATTATCTACTATGAACTTCTAGATCTAATAATGGAGTACCCCCCACAGAAAAGAGGATAATTGTAACATTCTTATTTTCTTCAAACTAATATAATATAAACATTTCATTCAGGTGCTCTTGCAAAGAAATCTGAATATTATTTACGACATGTGACAACATTTTATTTTTCAAGCCTATAGGGAAATCTGATCAACCTTAGATGTATACCAAGAGATCTTGGACATACACCAAGATCTTCGAGATAATGTGAGAATTTGTACAGTTTTTACTCCTTACGATGGGCAGGAAAATATAGGAATACATGTCACTTGCGTTGGCATTCGTTAACCTAGTATTATAAATCCATAGTTGTGTCATATTAATGATGCAGAACAAAATCTAAAGCTAGGTGAGCAGACCCGTCTGTTGCCTCCTAGCTTTGTTTTACCAAGGAGGTACCTAATGTTCAGTATAGATTTTTTTAACCTGCATTGGCCCAGCCACCCTGGTCGTGTGATGAATGAAATAAGCGACCGGAAGGCTGAGATGCTTAGATGATTGAATGATTAATTGCCCAGTAACTAAATTTGTGCAGGAACATCCAAATACGTTAAATCATTGTGTACTTTGTAGTCTTTTTTCTCCTAGAAATCTGACAAACATGCACACGTGTAGGCTTCTTTCTTGTCTGAAAATCTGAAAACATACACACGAATGCTTGTAGAGAAGAATTTTAGACATGTTAAGTAAAAAAACCTAGTTATACGTGTTTGCATAGAAAATCTGAAATCTCCGTTGCCAATTGCAAACAACACAATATTTGAGCCAAACCTCAAATCTTGGCGCAGGCATACTCTACTGCACGCTCAGAAATTGGCTTGAACCATGTCATGCAAATTGCCAACAGAAAATTATTGTTTTCTTTATCCATTGGGTGCTTACCAAATTCACTATCCTCTAAATATCGTGACCCTCCTCAAAAGATGTGCCTGTAGGTGAATCCACTGGGACCCATAGCCTGCTCCTTGTCCTGGTATGGGGTGCTCCTATCGTTCTACAGGTAGATGTTCAGAACATGGTTGCGATACACGATTGGACGACGTCAAAACATAAGTTCTGTCAACCGAAGGCATAGTTTTGTGCTAGTTAGAGCATGAGTCGAGGACTATTGAGGGTGCAAACCTGCTAGTGAATTGGACGTAAAAACTTACATTAAAGATTCTTCTGATTTTCCAGTTGCGTCATCTTCATGAACTGAAAAGAAAGGAAAGGAATTGGGTTATGAATCTTTAGCTGACCTATAATTGCTCCATGGAGTTTTACGAGGAAAAGCTTTAGTCAAACTATGGGCATAGCATCAAGACAATGACGTGGGCAGCGGCAACATTGCATCATAAACTGATTCCGTAGACCTGCATATGTTGCTGAGGGATTACCAGAGAATGTATTAATTCATAACTGAGACCAAGACCAAGACGCGATATCCAGCTTGCACCAGCCAACCATTGGAGGCAGGAGGCGATACTATTAGATTTGTTTTTTCCCCTTTGAATTACATGGAAGTTGCCATTAGATGAAAAATAGTACAACACTCAAAGAGATAATCAAATTTGAGAAATCCACAAACCTTTTTATAGACGAGGGATCAACATCAGGGATTCGACTTGTCCTGCATGATGTATTACAATATATTCATATAAAGGAGATGACATCAATGATTTACCTCTAAAGACAGTTGCGCTTAGCGAGGAAATGATCTGAAGCTTATGGTCTGGCGATTGATGTTGTGCCTGATTACCTTCATCTGGTTAATGGAATCGTCTGTATGTAAGGGCATACCTTGTTGTTCTGCTGGTTGTGGAGGTAAAAGTGAAATAGCAAGGTGGAGGTGCGCTCTTAAAGAGTTGATGATATGCGACGCCCATGAGATCAGAAGAAGGCGCCATGGAGGCATGGACAGGGGAAGGCCTCGAGGAAGGAGAGGAGCGTTGGCAACCTGGATTCGTTTTTTGAGATAATCTTGCGAGAGATGGAGAGCAGGCATGCGCATGGGACTATCTAATGTCAAGGAAATATTTGTTTCACGGTAGATTAACAAAAAAATGTGTTTGATGGACTACAGATCGTATAGTATTAGGACTCTGATATTTTCGTGTTGGATTACATGTTGTATAGTAATTGGACTCTTGAGAGAGATGCGTTCCAGATTTCTTTTAGAGCTACGTGGGAGATAGAGGGAGTTGGTTCACGTGAGAGAGAGAGAGATCCTTAGTTTTTTCTTTTAGAGCTACGTGGGAGATAGAGGGAGTTGGTTCACGTGAGAGAGAGAGATCCTTAGTTTTTTCTTTTAGAGCTACGTGGGAGATAGAGGGAGTTGGTTCACGTGAGAGGGAGAGATCCTTAGTTTTTTCTTTATATGAGTCAATCTACACCGTAATAACTCGGTCCCACCAGATGAACGGCTCCTAAAATCTAATTAACATGGTAATTTTCAGGGAGTCTAGAATTAGTATAGGTATAGATATGCATTCTCTTTAAACAGGGCACCATCAAAAATCCGTTGAGACGACGCCTTATGAACTGTGGTTTGGCAAGAAACCAAAGTTGTCCTTTCTTAAAGTTTGGGGCTGCGAGGCTTCTGTTAAAAAGCTTCAACCTGATAAGCTCGAACCCAAATTGGAGAAGTGCATCTTCATAGGATACCCAAAGGAAACTGTTGGGTACACCTTCTATCACAGATCCGAAGGCAAGCTATTTGTTGCTAAAAAAGGATCCTTTCTAGATAAGGAGTTTCTCTTGAAAGAAGTGAGTGGGAGGAAAGTAGAACTTGATGAGGTAATTGTACCTTCTCCCGAATTGGAAAGTACTTCATCACAGAAATCAGTTCCAGTGATTCCTACACCAATTAGTGAGGAAGCTAATGATGATGATCATGAAACTTCAGATCAAGTTACTACCGAACCTCGTAGGTCAACCAGAGTATGGTCCACACCAGAGTGGTACGGTAATCCTATTCTGGAAGTCATGTTACTAGACCATGATGAACCTATGAACTATGAGGAAGCGATGATGAGCCCAGATTCCATGAAATGGCTTGAGGCCATGAAATCTGAGATGGGATCCATGTATGAGAACAAAGTTGGACTTTGGTGCACTTTCCCGATGACCGGCAAGCCATAGAAAATAAATGGATCTTCAAGAGGAAGACAGACGCTGATAGTAGTGTTACTATCTACAAAAGCTCGACTTGTCGCTAAAGGTTTTTGACAAGTTCAAGGAGTTGACTATGATGAGACTTTCTCACCCGTAGCGATGCTTAAGTCTGTCCGAATCATGTTAGCAATTGCTGCATTTTATGATTATGAAATTTGGAAGATGGATGTCAAAACTGCATTCCTGAATGGATTTCTAGAAGAAGAGTTGTATATGATGCAACCACAAGGTTTTGTCGATCCAAAGGGTGCTAACAAGGATGTGCAAGCTCTAGTGATCCATTTATGGACTGGTGCAAGCCTCTCAGAGTTGGAATAAACGCTTTGATAGTGTGATCAAAGTATATGGTTTTATACAGACTTTTGAAGAAGCCTGTATTTACAAGAAAGTGAGTGGAAGCTCTGTAGCATTTCTAATATTATATGTGGATGACATATTGTTGATTGGAAATGATATAGAATTTTTGGATAGCATAAAGGGATACTTGAATAAGAGTTTTTCAATGAAAGACCTCGGTTTACATATTGTGCATCAAGATCTATAGAGATAGATCAAGACGCTTGATAAGATTTTTCAATGAGTAAATACCTTGACCAGTTTTTGAAAGAGTTCAAAATGGATCAGTCAAAGAAGGAGTTCTTGTCTGTATTACAAGGTGTAAAGTTGAGTAACACTCAAAGCCCGACCATGGCAGAAGATAGAAAAAGAATGAAAGTCATTCCCTATGCCACAATCATAGGATCTATAGAGTATGTTGTGTTGTGTACCAGACCTATTGTGTACCTTGCCATGAGTTTGGCAAGGGGGTGCAATAGTGATCTAAGAGTAGATCACTGGACATCGGTCAAAATTATCCTTAGTGAGGACTAAGGAAATGTTTCTCAGTGATGGGGGTGATAGAGAGTTCATTGTAAAGAGTTACATCGATGCAAGCTTTTACACCGATCCAGATGACTCTAAGTCTCAATCTGGATACATATTGAAAGTGGGAGCAATTATCTAGAGTAGCTCTATGCAGAGCATTGTAGACATAGAATATTTACAAAATACATACGGCTCTAAATGTGACAGACCCAATGACTAAACTTCTCTCATAAACAAAATATGATCACACCTTAGTAATCTTTGGGTGTTAATCACATAGCAATGTGAACTAGATTATTGACTCTAGTAAACCCTTTGGTCGTTGGTCACATGGCGATGTGAACTATGCGTGTTAATCACATATAGATGTGAACTATTGATGTTAAATCACATCGCGATGTGAACTAGATTATTGACTCTAGTGCAAGTGGGAGACTGAAGGAAATATGCCCTAGAGGCAATAATAAATTTATTATTTATTTCCTTATTTCATGATAAATGTTTATTATTCATGCTAGAATTGTATTAACCAGAAACTTAGTACATGTGTGAATACATAGACAAAACATAGTGTCCCTAGTATGCCTCTACTTAACTAGCTCGTTAATCAAAGATGGTTATGTTTCCTAACCATAGACATGTGTTGTCATTTGATGAACGGGATCACATCATTAGGAGAATGATGCGATGGACAAGACCCATCTGTTAGCTTAGCATTATGATCGTTACAGTTTCATTGCTACTGCTTTCTTCATGACATATACATGTCCCTTAGACTATGAGATTATGCAACTCCCGAATACCGGAGGAACACCTTGTGTGATATCAAACGTCACAACGTAACTGGGTGATTATAAGATGCTCTACAGGTGTCTCCGAAGGTGTTTGTTGGATTGTCATAGATCGAGATTAGGATTTGTCACTCCGTGGATCGGAGAGGTATCTCTAGGCCCTCTCGGTAATGCTCATAACTATAAGCCTTGCCAGCATTGTGACTAATGAGTTAGTTGCAGGATGAAGTATTATGGACCGAGTAAAAAGACTTGCCGGTAACGAGAGTGAACTAGGTATGATGATACCAACGATCGAATCTCAGGCAAGTAACATACCGATGACAAAGGGAACAACGTATGTTGTTATGCGGTTTGACCAATAAAGATCTTCGTAGAATACGTAGGAGCCAATATGAGCATCCATGTTCCGCTATTGGTTATTGACCAGAGATGTGTCTCGGTCTTGTCTACATACTTGTCGAACCCATACGGTCTGCACGCTTAACGTTCGATGACGATTTGTATTATGAGTTTATGTGATTTGATGACCGAAGGTTGTTCGGAGTCCCGGATGAGATCACGGACATGACGAGGAGTCTCTAAATGGTCGAGAGGTAAAGATCGATATATTTGAAGGCTATATTAGGACATCGGAAAGGTTCCAAGTGATTCTGGTATTTTTTGGAGTACCGGAGAGTTATGGGAATTCGCTGGGGGAAGTAGTGGGCCTCAATGGGCCATACGGGAAAGGAGGGAAGGGCCTCAAGGGGTGCCCCCCCCCCCCCCCATGGGCTGGTCCGAATTGTACTAGGAGGGGGTGGCGCACCCTCCTTCCTTCTCCCCTCTTCCTCCTTCCCTTCCTTCTCCTAGTTGGAATAGGAAAGGGGGGGGGGGGCGAATCCTGCCTGGACCGGGACTCCAAGTAGGTGTTTTATGCAAGATAAATATCAAATTTATCCGTGTTGGCGTTTTAAGTGCGGGCGTGCCAGTATACGAGTGTATACGAATTAAAACAAAATAAAATAAAGCACACAAAATTATGCGGAGAAACTTGTAGTCTTTATTGCTGAAGATATACAAATCTCATTTTACATGCTCTTGGTATAGCATCTGACATATAAAAGACAATTGCGTAATTCTCGACTCCTAGAACCTCGAAGGGATCTCTAGTTAATTACATTCATAGCATATCTATGAAAGACCTCCGATTAAGCTGCCTCAAACGGTCATCATCATTATCAAACTCCTGGCTTCTGTCTCCAAGGCAAAAAGAATATGCAAACGCTCTGAGCAAAACAATAATCTCGCCATGCTAAAAATTTATGGATTCATGCACCAAATCAAACAAGGGATATAGATCAAGTCTCAAAGAGAAAATAAAGTGGATCGTTCGGCCTCGTCGGTCACGAACATGATGTATCCTGCCTCGTCGGCCAGGAAGTGTATGTAAGTTTCGGCCTCGTCGGTCACGGAAGAAAGTGTATTGAGCATGGACTTGAAGATGAACCCTCATCTGATTGAGAAACATGGTTCTGCAGAATTTTGTCAATGGCGTCTTGTTTATTCCAGAGTAGGTAGCCATGTCTTTATTAATATTGGATTATCTCATGATGAGAAACCATCCTTTGTATATCACGTGACCCCCTTGCTACCTCTGAATATATGATGTATGCTGGACGATGATGTTGATTCTTTTTGTACAGCTATATTGCTTTCCCTTGTGACTCCACACCATGAAATGTTTACGGCGACGATTGAAGCGTCAGGTAGAGCCACGAAACATCATAACCTTCCCTTTTCCTTTTACTGATCAAACCATAAACATCCGTGGCGACGACTTGATCGCCATGTAGAGCCACGGGCTGCCATCAAACTGTTTTTCTGTAGATCGGGTGATAGAACGTCCGCGGCGACGATTAGATCGCCATGTAGAGCCGCGGATGCCGCCGAATTCTTTCTATAGATCAAACAAGGAAACACCCGCGACGACGATTAGATCGCCATGTAGAGCCGCGGGACACCGCCGATTTTTGTTGTAGATCAAACGATGAGATATCCACGGCGACGACTAGATCGTCATGTAGAGCCGCGGGACACCACCGATTTTTGTTGTAGATCAAACGATGAGACATCCACGGCGACGATTAGATCGCCATGTAGAGCCGCGAGATGCCACAAAAAGAAGTGAACAAAGAGAAGAAAAATAAATAAAAGAGATAAATGATCATATGCAACCTTCATATGATTTACTCACCATATGACTGTGCCATCGACGCGGCCACGGAGGGAAACGCCAAACGGGAAATGAAGATGTGTGTATGTGTGAGTGATGAGATGGAGATGATACGAAGTGTGTGTGTGTGTGTGTGTCTATGAGTAATACGGTGAATGGTGGTGGAATGGGCGTGTAAAATGGTGTGTGCGATGTAAGTGAGCTGAACCTCCTTCGCAGTCACTAGAGCAGCCTTTTGATAGCATCGTCTCCACCGGCTAGCTATGCGAATAGATAGGAAGATAAGCACGAGAGATTAGCATGCCTTGACCAATACTTATCTCTTCGTAGATTTATTCAAGCCCAACTGATTGATTTTCTCTATCCCTAGCGACCACGAACCTTGGTTTTGTACCAACATCAACACGTCCAATTAGCAGCAGACCTGTACAAGATTTTACTACTTCAACACACCAAACATTCGCCTGGATAGTTGCTGACCGGTTGGACCGTGCATGCACACACGATTTATTCCATTAGCAAACTGGTTGATCGACTACTACTAAATCCATTTGATCAACAAAGTGCATGCGTTAACGTGACTAGGCCTGAAAATTCATAAACATAATATGATTTTCCCTTTTTCCCCTTGAAGGTCACCAAATATATATTTACGAGAGAAATTTGATTTTTCTTATCAATTATATACTCACTGACATGATCTGACGAGGGTCTGCTCATATCAAATAGATTAGATATATCTGTGCATCACATGGTAAACAAAAAAGGAGTCAAACAAATGCCCCTCGCCAAGTTGAGTTCAAATGCGAAGCAATTTGGACTTAAATTGGCGAAACAGTATTACCATATCACATCCCCAGAACTCAATCTCAACTATCAGAAATAACTCAAGTGACCCAAACCATCATGCGGACTTAAAGCTTTGTTCCCATCCTCAATAATCAGGCCAACCTGCAGATTCTATGTCAAGAACCGTCATTATCCTAACTCTCCACAGCTCAGCTCTTAAAACTCCCTCCCCCCCCCAAGTTCGGTACGCACGCAGCCGTACCTCAATCGGCGCAAAAGAACGAGGGCTCCTCCATCGTAATTCTAAGGTGAAGCTAATTGTTCTGTTGTACAATGCATTTTTCCTATATTTAACAGATTGTACTTGAGTGATAGCATCATCATCAGCTAGCAATCTTCTGTACTAGCTATCGTGAAATACCATATGACTGTCCCATGCATCAGACATACTGCTTGACTGCCGTCATGTAAATGGAAACAATGTTGGGTGAGAACACATCGAAATTCCCTGCCATGTTGCAATGTTGATCGTGGCTCATAGCGTAAAACCATACTATAAGCTGACAGTAGACATATTATTCAGGTTGAATCAGTAGCAGGTGAGGCCATAGCGAAAATCCATGCTGCGACCACGCCATGAAAATCAAATATCCAATTGAGACCACGATGGTGCCAGCCAAAAGGATGGTTGTATTTAATGACTGTCATGGTATGTATAATCCGGATTCTGGCGAAGTACCGTGCCATTATCGTGAACTCTCTCTGCGACCATGCTACTGTTTTGGTGCCAACCAGAGACTTCCATGCCTAATCATTAAAAATAAAATAATCTTGAGTTGGGGCGAAAGAACCTGCCTTAATTCAAGGGAGTTTATCAATTCTACTGCGACTATTACATGCTCATAGTGCCAGCCAGTGGAATCGAATAGTTGCTGGGTTACGGCGAACATCATGCCACTCCCCAAGAATTTTAAAAAGTCAACATAGCGAAGAAGGTTTAGAACCAAATAAAGTATGATTACCTCAAATCACAATTTAAAATACATACATGTCTTGCACCACTAAATGCCATAAGACTGAATAATAAAAGAGATAAAAGGCAGGGAAAAAAACACAGTGATGGCAAACAGAGTTATACGAACACCTTGTTTTTTTTGTTTGTTGGTTGGTTTGTGGGCTCCACCTTCAATTGTTAGACTATGAGGTGACCCATGAGTAAAGTTGCAAGGGATATTCATATGCCTTTCATATGCCCAAGTGATCATCTGCCCGGACCTCGTGATCGATGTATAGAAGTGTGGATTCAGACTTCTCATGGCTGTCATTGCTTTGTATAACTCCTATTGTTATTTATCACCCTTCATGAATGTTCTCATCAGATGCAGTTCTCATGAACATGTCTCTTGGACTTTAAACTTCACACCCAAAATTGTTGCTCTGCCTGACCTCACTCAGGCGATCAAATCCACATGCAACTAAAACTCATGTGCCACAGTCTGAACATTGGGAAGGGGAGTCCTTTATTTTATTTTATTTTAGGGCGAACTGTGCCCCTTTTATTTTTATTTAAATTTTGTTTAGACGAAAAATAATCCATGATCAGCAATGAGGATGCTGTATGGACACCAAGCCAAAAAAAAACCTTTCTTTTTATTACATTCTCCTGAACTTGCCCTTGGGCTGCTAGGCAAAATACTTCCTGAGGAACTTGCCATTGATAGGAAGCATTGGACACACACCCTCTTGATCAATGAGTTGATAAGCGCCACCATCATAAACCTGTTCAATGACATATGGCCCCTCGCATTTGGGCTCAAATTTTACTTTACCTTTTCCTATGAGCACAATAGGACGCCGAAGAACCAGCACCAGTTCTCCTTTTCTGAAAACTCGCGGCTTGACGAGTTTATCATAGGCTCGTACCATATTCTTGCGATAAAGCTCAAGATTTTGAAGTACACGTAGGCGCCCCTCTTCATGAGTTTGGAGAATGGCTGGATTCGACCCGAGGGATCCGATATGAAACGCCGAATATATGCCAGCTTTCCCTAACTGAACAGCGAAAACATATTTGAGGGGGTTCATCTTCAATTGATGCTTCCTCATTCTTTCAGACACGACCTGAAGATCCTCCATGTGCCTTCCTTGTTCTACTCTTTACTACCATATCATCAATGTAACACTCAATCAGACCGATGTATGAGGTCACCAAGCATGTGAGTCATGGCCCTCTGGTAGGTAGAACCAGCATTTTTTAAACCAAACGGCATTACTGTATAATAGAAGTTGCCCCTGGGCGTTCTAAAAGCCGTGTCGATGCCATCATGTTCATCCATCTTAATCTGATTATATCCGGAAAATCCATCCATGAAAGAAAGAGCACCATATCCTGTTGTTGAATCAATCACCATCTCCGTCATTGGGATGGGGAAGTCATCCTTAGGGCAAGCCCGATTGAGATCACGAAAATCGACACAGATTCGTATTTGCCCATTCTTCTTCTCTACTGGCACAATATTGGCCAGCCATCGAGGGTATCGTACTTCTTTTATGAAACCCGCGGCAATCAGTTTATCCACTTCATCTACTATTTGATCCTGCAATTCAGGACGAAAGCGCCTTGGTAATTGCTTTACTGGACGAAATTGTGGATCGATTGCTAATTTGTGTGTAGCAACTTGGGGGTCAAGTCCAGGCATTTCCTTATATGACCAAGCAAAACAATCCCGATATTCCATCAGGAATGCCCTATACATTTCTCGCTCTTCTTGGGTAAGGGATGCACTCACATATGTAGGTCTGGGGTCTTCCTCGGTACCTAAATTGATTTCAACTAACTCATCAACAGTAAGCTGAATATCATCTTCGAGTTGCTGGGGAGCAGGAGTGGCATCGAGAACCTCTCCATGAGCCACTGGCATGGCCTCATGCATCTTGGAGAGGAGATATTGTTTATTTCTCAAACCTTCACAAGCATTTGCCGCGGCTTCAAAGGAACGTGGTTGATACGGACATGAATATATTGGCATAAGCTCGTCGTCATCTGAAGATGCTTCATCTAAACCAAGATAATCTTCATTTCTAACCGAAGAGGTCACGCAACTATTAACTCGTTGTACCATACATAAATCTTCATCGTCATCTGAAGAAACGGCCTCATTATAACCAAGACCATACTTTGGTTGAACTGTACTTCTCTTCCTAATTAAATTCTCCGCTTGTTCCCACCATTCTTCACAAACAACTGGTGGTGGTGGTAGCCTGCTGTTTGGTTGTACCAAAATTCCTGCCTTTTTTAATAATGGAATCATCCTGTCCTCAACTTTCATAGTCATGAGTGTTTCTTCAATGGCAAGAACCCGATCAGACTGCTTATATATGTCATCACATGGTCGCTTTTCTGGGACCTTATAAAAAATAGTAGGCAAGGTATTCTCACTTTCTTTTTGAACAGACAAAACATCCAATGGTGTGGTAACTGAAACATATAGTGAGGGGGGTTGCATAAGCAAATCTAGAACCCTCAACGTTGTGCCTGAAAGTTCCTCATCCAATTTCTTTGTGAGAACCACAGGAATAGCAGCCGTTGGAGCATGTGCCTTTAACAAAATAGGAGCAGTGACTGATAAAGCGCGCCCTCTTGTGACCCCTACCTCCATTGATGAGCTAGTAGATGAAGCAGTGTCTGTTGCTAACAAGATTGGCGTAGTCGCAGACAAAACCCGTCCTGTAGGCCTAGATGATGAACCTTCTGCTCTCGTATTTGCATTACCACATTGCTGATCTCGTGACTTCCTTATCAAAGCAGTCTCTCTTGAGTGGGCTGAGCAAGGTGTGATTAGAAATTTCATTTCCGTGAGGGATGATGTAGCATCCAGCGTGACTAACACATCAGCATTAGGTGTTGTTCGTCCCTGCTGTTTCCCTGACTCGATACTCGGGAAATAATATTTAGCATCGGCATGGTGAACTTCTTGAATTGTATAAGGAGCAATATTCCCAGCGATACATTGTTGTTCTCCATTGCCATCCATGAACTTTAGACATTGATGCAGTGTTGAAGGGACTACACGATATTTATGTATCCATGGTCGCCCCAAAAGTGCAGAGTATGAAGCATTGGCCTCTATAACGAAGAACTTAACTTTGAAACTGTAAGATGCCATCTGCAACTTAAGAGTGATAACACCTAAGGCGGGCTTGGCATGATTATCATACCCACAAATTACTACCTCGGTGGGGCTTAGATCATCCATTATGTACCCTGCTCGAGTTAAGCTTCGTACAGGCAGGATGTTCACAGCAGAGCCAGGATCGATCAATATTCTTCGAAGATGTGCAGCTCCAATATTTCCCTCAATATAGAGGGGGCGATTGTGATCACCATGCTCCATTATTTGGTCCTTATCAGAAAAGGTTATCTGATTAGCATAGAGTAGATTGTCAAAGAGTCTGTGCTTGGCCATTGCCGCTTGATAATGTTCAGGCTTTTGCAAAGCTTTAATAAGAGCCTCTCTAAGTTCCGGTAGAAGCACTAATGCATCATAAACGCTTAGTAGTGCTGGAATCCGCTTCAAATGAGCAATGACATTATATTCGACATCATGCTCTTTTGCCTCCTCGTCCCTCGACTTCTCTTGTTGATTGTTCGAGACAGTTGCCTCCCTACTTGTGGATGGTTTATCTTTCTCTGTTCGGTACTGCTTACTTCTCATGGGCTCCGGTAGTACCTTTCCTGCCCGCAAGTTCATATGTACCTCCATTTCTTGTTTCTCCAGTGACGTATCAGTTTGCAATGCCTCACATTCTTCCTTTGTGAACACTACTTCAGTCTCTGAGTCATTTGTACTTCCACTAGAGGCAACCATGTTGCATGTAGCATTCTCAGTACTTAATTGTGGTCCATCCGGCAAATCATTTTTTACGTCATGGTGTGACTGGTCCCAGCTTTGCGGGAAAAACTAGGCTAAAGTGGGATATACACGCCTTGTCCGAGGAAAAGATTCATTCCCTTCAGACCTGGGAATAAATCTTGGCGGCATACGGCGATGACTCGGGTTGGGACTCCCTCTATTTGCTGACGTATATTGTACCCTTCAGACCTGGGAATAAATCTTGGCGGCATACGGCGATGACTCGGGTTGGGACTCCCTCTATTTGCTGACGTATATTGTAAGATGGACGGAGAGCTCATGGTTCCCTAATGCACCTTTGTTTGATTACGTCTATGATGAACTCTGCTCCAAGGGTGTGAGCTATCTTCTGAAACTATAGGTGTAAGCCGAAGTCCCTGAAACTGATGTTGAACTTCAGAAAATGGCATCCAATATGCCTCTTCTGAACCATGTTTCTGTAGTACCTCTGCTTTATTAGTGGACACCATGTTTACTTGATGATAATCAGGATTCACGGCTTGCGGATCAAGATTCAACTTCTTCTCATTGATTGCCCTTTGCAACCATTCTTTAAAAGCGACGCAATCTTCTACTACATGACCAACGTATCGATGATACGGGCAATATAACGGATTGTCTGTCATTCCCGCCTGGTCGGGCCGCCGCGGTTCAGGCAAGTTCAAAGCCCCTTGTTGTGATAGCTGATTAAAGAAATTTTTAACAAACTCTCTCCTGAATATATATTGCTTTTTAAGCAATTCTTGAATACTAGGGCGGGTTCTCTGCCCCTGTTCATTCCTTACTCCAAGAGCCTGCATATTTTGGCGAGGTGCTACAGCCATCGTAGATAGCCTGGTAGTATTACTTTCTGCTTGTATTTTAGGCTTATTCCCATTATTAAATGGTTTTGCCGTTGACTGAAACTTCTTCGAGTAATCTGAAGTGCCTGCATTTTTGTATAACTCCATAATATGTGGAGCCTTCTCAAATTCTAATTTGGTGGCAGCAACAGCATTACCAAGTGCACTGAAAGTTTTAGGCTCGCGCCTAGAAACCTCTAACGACCAATGTTGCTGCATTCCGTGCACACACATGTCGACAGCATCTTCTGGGTGCATCTCTCTAGTCAAGCTCACATAACTGTTACGAAATCGGACGATATAGTCATCTATCTTTTCATCTCTTCTTTGTTTAAGCTGTGACAACTCCAAAAGGGATGTATCTTTGCTCATGCTAATGAAATGAGATTTAAAAAGATCCTTCATTGTTTGCCAACTGCGTACTGAACCAGCAGGTAAGCGACTATACCAATGAAAGGCCGGACCTGTCAATGATGATGAAAACTGACGAAGTAAAAGTGAGGGTGAATTGGCTGTGTCACCACACGCTGCTTCAAAATAGACGAGGTGTTCCCTTGCATCACCATTACCATCAAACTGCCTGAATTTTGGTGGACGCCATCCAGCAGGAAAAGCTACCTTGTCATGCCACGCCTCATATGGCTTCTCCAACTCACTTTCAAAGGTTCTAGGTGTTTGTTCTTCTGCAATTTGCTTCATTTTTCTGTTGATCAACTCTTCAGCGATGTCATGATAATCTCTTAGTGTCCCTAATGCAGGAGCTGCTGATATAGGATGTGTAGGTGCAATTGGCATATTTAGATGCACCCCTCCTGTGAATTGAGGCTGCTCAACTCCACCTGTTGCACGAGGCGTATGCTGGTGTTGTGCCATAGCTTCCAACTCGGCAATTTGTGGATCCACCACTTGTGGTGGAGGATTAGCAGATTGCGTCCCATTTACAGCAAGTTTTGCAATCATATTAAATAGTTGATCGATCTTTGTATCAATAGCATCCATCCTTCTACATGCTTCCCCGTTTAGAGCACCTGAAGTTCCTTCTTGATGGTGTAAAGATCGAGCCCTCTCTTCTTCAGTCACAACTGGTTCTGGTGGCAAGTCATGTTGTTTCCCTGCATCATCTTGTGCAATGGCTGCCAGACCTAGCTCGTCCTGATTAGTATGGACATGAACTGACGCAAGATTAATTGCCCGTGCAACATCCTCATCATCCAAAGGCTCTGAGGCGCCAACCTTTGGTAGTGACGAGGATGACTCCGCGTCTGATCTTTCATCACTAGTTTGTTCATCCGTGGGATCAAAATCTGCATTTATAGTTTGTCGAGCCACTTTTCTCAACCGTGTAAGTGCCCCATAGCGTTCTGCAATTTGTTGGACCCGATTCTGATCAACAGGAAGACGAGAACTAATACTGGCATAAGGTCTGCTATACTCGCTTGTGCGTAACAACATTTTATCTTCCGGAGTTTTATCACCCCTTGATGTCAACGGAAGACATGATGCTGTTACCATCGCACCATTCCTCTGTTTTATCACAGCATGCTTTCTTAGATGTTCTTTTGCACAGGGCGAATTTCTCATGAATGATGGAGTAGGATTAGGCAGGATTTCCTCGTCTGACGAGTAAGAGAACTCATGACGAACAAGTGGCGGCTCCCACTCTGAATCTGAATTTTGCACCGACCGGACTGTCGCCACACGACATGCTACATTATTAATCATGTTTAAATCCTTGCCAGATCGCCTTCTTCCATTCCCATCATTCCTGAACCTAGTAGTGTTTGATCCGTTATCTCGAGGGATCAACGCATTATTTGATCCTTGTGGAGCTGAATGAGAACCACCTCTTGGCCTTTCTGTACTGAGGTTCCTTTGCTCAACCCTTAGTGGTTTGGGAGCCAGATGCCCTATCAATGCATTATATCTCTCATTTCTTTTCAAATTTGGAGAAATCTGAAGTGTTACACTTTCATTATCCTTATAAATTCGGCCATCAGCCCTCACACGGACCTGCACGTGTCTTAGCACCAAATCTTGCAATTCTTGATACATCGCTTCACGAGTCCTCCTCCTTCTCTCACGTTTACGCTGATTAACTGTCGATGCATAAGGGACCCTTGGGGTTGTATCAAAGGTCGGTGCCCCCCGTGAAGACCTTGCATGTTTCCAAGGTGCTGCCGTCATGGGGTCATGTTGCCTTGGTAGAGCAAACTGCTGTGGAACCCGGTTTGAGGACTCAATGTTTTGCGAAGATGCTTTCACTCGCCACTGAGGCTTGTATCTTCTTGTTTCAGGCAGATGGTAGCAACGATCTTGACGATTCCCATGTGGCCAGGGAGTGTTTTCACGATAATGAGCATGTGCGAATGATGGCCTGTTCCTAGGTGGAAGATGCTGATGTTCATTTTGAAGTCTGCTTTGCATTGCTCTAATCTGATGTTGCGTCTGTTCTAACTGAAGTTGAAGTTCCTCTGCTCTGGGCGCTGGTGTTTCATTGGTTAAAACAGCAAACCTGTTATTGTTCTGCAAAGTAGACTGATGTCTCTGCGAGGTCTGAAAGCAAGGTACCCGTACTTGCTGATCCCGACTGATAGAACTTTGTTGAGAACACAATCTTGGCCCTGTTCGCTCCTTAATGATGCGTCTCCAAAATTCATTCATTATGGTTTCTTTGACCAGCTCGCAACTGGCCCCTCGTTCGGGAGAAAGAACAAAAAATTCATCGCTCATATCAGTGTACTGTTGATCCTGACGCCTATTCACATCTGAACTCTCAGGTGGGGCGTCACGTCCGGCAACGCGAGCCCTTAATTGTGACTGCAACTTCTTCACTTGTTGCCTCTTCCTTCTGTAATTGCGGTGTGCGTTCTTTTTGTTCAGAGCTCGAGCTCCTGCAATACTAGAATTCAGATGACGCTTGACATTTTCCAGCCCTTCAAGGAGTTCGGCTTCAGTAGTATGTGCAGTCCGGGTTCTGAACACTGAGAGGCATTGCTTATAGTCAGCGTTCATAACAGCTCCTGGGAGTTTCAGTAACTTCCTAGCATCCGTCATTAATACTTGACACTCTCTCCTATCCCTTGCATCTACGTAGTTCTGAACTTTCTTGGCATCATTCAAATCCCAGGAGTGCTCAGCCTGGTACACGTACATGTTGGAGCCAAAGCTTGAAACTACAACCGGTGGTAATGAACCAAACCAAAAGACAAAAGGCTCCATTTGCTTTGCGTTAGCCTTCGATCCATAGTTGGTGAAGCCCCCATCTGCACGAGATGTACACTGGTTAGAACTTCACCACACCACATAATCAGCCAAACAAGAAAAGGTGCCGAGGAGACAGGTCATGAGTAGATTCTGATGACTGATCACGAGCAGCGAAGATGGGAGGAGAGTCGAGTCCCACTGGGCGTGCCATTTGTTTTATGCGAGATAAATATCAAATTTATCCGTGTTGGCGTTTTAAGTGCGGGCGTGCCAGTATACGAGTGTATACGAATTAAAACAAAATAAAATAAAGCACACAAAATTATGCGGAGAAACTTGTAGTCTTTATTGCTGAAGATATACAAATCTCATTTTACATGCTCTTGGTATAGCATCTGACATATAAAAGACAATTGCGTAATTCTCGACTCCTAGAAACCTCGAAGGGATCTCTAGTTAATTACATTCATAGCATATCTATGAAAGACCTCCGATTAAGCTGCCTCAAACGGTCATCATCATTATCAAACTCCTGGCTTCTGTCTCCAAGGCAAAAAGAATATGCAAACGCTCTGAGCAAAACAATAATCTCGCCATGCTAAAAATTTATGGATTCATGCACCAAATCAAACAAGGGATATAGATCAAGTCTCAAAGAGAAAATAAAGTGGATCGTTCGGCCTCGTCGGTCACGAACATGATGTATCCTGCCTCGTCGGCCAGGAAGTGTATGTAAGTTTCGGCCTCGTCGGTCACGGAAGAAAGTGTATTGAGCATGGACTTGAAGATGAACCCTCATCTGATTGAGAAACATGGTTCTGCAGAATTTTGTCAATGGCGTCTTGTTTATTCCAGAGTAGGTAGCCATGTCTTTATTAATATTGGATTATCTCATGATGAGAAACCATCCTTTGTATATCACGTGACCCCCTTGCTACCTCTGAATATATGATGTATGCTGGACGATGATGTTGATTCTTTTTGTACAGCTATATTGCTTTCCCTTGTGACTCCACACCATGAAATGTTTACGGCGACGATTGAAGCGTCAGGTAGAGCCACGAAACATCATAACCTTCCCTTTTCCTTTTACTGATCAAACCATAAACATCCGTGGCGACGACTTGATCGCCATGTAGAGCCACGGGCTGCCATCAAACTGTTTTTCTGTAGATCGGGTGATAGAACGTCCGCGGCGACGATTAGATCGCCATGTAGAGCCGCGGATGCCGCCGAATTCTTTCTATAGATCAAACAAGGAAACACCCGCGACGACGATTAGATCGCCATGTAGAGCCGCGGGACACCGCCGATTTTTGTTGTAGATCAAACGATGAGATATCCACGGCGACGACTAGATCGTCATGTAGAGCCGCGGGACACCGCCGATTTTTGTTGTAGATCAAACGATGAGACATCCACGGCGACGATTAGATCGCCATGTAGAGCCGCGAGATGCCACAAAAAGAAGTGAACAAAGAGAAGAAAAATAAATAAAAGAGATAAATGATCATATGCAACCTTCATATGATTTACTCACCATATGGCTGTGCCATCGACGCGGCCACGGAGGGAAACGCCAAACGGGAAATGAAGATGTGTGTATGTGTGAGTGATGAGATGGAGATGATACGAAGTGTGTGTGTGTGTGTCTATGAGTAATACGGTGAATGGTGGTGGAATGGGCGTGTAAAATGGTGTGTGCGATGTAAGTGAGCTGAACCTCCTTCGCAGTCACTCGAGCAGCCTTTTTATAGCATCGTCTCCACCGGCTAGCTATGCGAATAGATAGGAAGATAAGCACGAGAGATTAGCATCGTCGCCGCTGCCGTTAGTAAAAAACCATATCTTATCTCTAATCTCTCGGCGTTGTTGAACCAAAAACAACCAACTCTGACCGCATGCCTTGACCAATACTTATCTCTTCGTAGATTTATTCAAGCCCAACTGATTGATTTTCTCTATCCCTAGCGACCACGAACCTTGGTTTTGTACCAACATCAACACGTCCAATTAGCAGCAGACCTGTACAAGATTTTACTACTTCAACACACCAAACATTCGCCTGGATAGTTGCTGACCGGTTGGACCGTGCATGCACACACGATTTATTCCATTAGCAAACTGGTTGATCGACTACTACTAGATCCATTTGATCAACAAAGTGCATGCGTTAACGTGACTAGGCCTGAAAATTCATAAACATAATATGATTTTCCCTTTTTCCCCTTGAAGGTCACCAAATATATATTTACGAGAGAAATTTGATTTTTCTTATCAATTATATACTCACTGACATGATCTGACGAGGGTCTGCTCATATCAAATAGATTAGATATATCTGTGCATCACATGGTAAACAAAAAAGGAGTCAAACAGTAGGACTCCCCCCTTTTGGCGCGCCCCTTCTAGGGCCGGCCTCCTCTTCCTCCCTCCTTTATATATGTGGGCTGGGGGCACCCTAAAGACATGCAAGTTGATCTTTTAGCCATGTGCGGTGCCCCCTCCACAGAAACACATCTCGGTCATATCGTCGTAGTGCTTAGGCAAAGCCCTGCACCGGTAACTTCATCATCATCGTCGCCACGCTGTCGTGCTGACGGAACTCTCCCTCGAACTCAACTGGATCAAGAGTACGAGGGACGACATTGAGCTAGACATGTGCTGTACACGAAGGTATCGTACGTTCGGTGCTAGGATCGGTCGGATCGTGAAGACGTACGACTACATCAACCGCGTTGATAAAACGATTCTGCTTTCGGTCTACGAGGGTACGTGGACACACTCTCCGCGTGTTGCTATGCATCACATAGATAGATCTTGCGTGATCGTATCTAAATTGTTTGAAATACTGTGTTCCCGAACAGAAATCTCCACACTGAGTGAGGGTTAGGTTGATGATGCATATGTATGTTACACCACACTTCAAGCTGACGACGGGGATTCATGCATGCATGCATGCATAGTATATGCGCTCAAACTTTAATTAGGTTTGAATCTCAACATGACCTATACTACGATAACATGAACCAAATGAAGAGTCCGCCATGGTAACCTATCTTGTTGTCAGTCAAGGTGATCATGGATGTCCACGCGGGCCCACGAATATATAGGCTTGTCACCGATAACCACGCGAGGGAGTGTATCGTTCGAAGATAACCACTACATGCATATGTATGGAGGTGATGCATGCATGCATGTTTGAATACCATTTCACAACATTGATGTGGCGCGTGCGTCGAAAATCGTACACTCTCCCCACACAGAGCGAGATCGGTTCATGACGTGTCGTTGTACTAGCCACTTCGACTCGATGGGAGGGATACATGTGTACACATGCATGTGTGTGTGCTCATATATGTTAGTCCCCTCCCACGCCGTCGTGCTCATACATGTTAGTCCCCTCCCACCTCTTCGAAGCGTACTATATACCACCATAACACAAACAAAAAAGATTCTGCCTTGCTGGTCAAATTAACCTCACTACCGGTTGTTCATCAAAGTGATGGATGACGACCTCGCAGGGCCACAAAAAGCGTCATACACGAGTATCGAGTGTCCTATAGGATAACCATCGACTGCATGCGGCCAAAACATGTATGTATGAAAGGGTTGTGTAATTTTTTAAATTACGAATTCACGACTCTGATGTGGCACCGTCCTGCCTAACAAAACGGCCAACCCACACGGTGGCTCACAACTCGTAGTGTACTGCGAGCCACTCGCCACCCCCAGATGCACACACCCACCCACACACCGTGAATCCACCACAACTACGATGCATGTTAAATTAATTATCCCACGGTGAACATACGTATGTTACCAAAGGAGGGACGTTTTAATTTCGAAAAAAATCAGAGTGTCCTGTAGGACAACCATCAACTGCATGCGGCCAAAACATGTATGTATTAAAGGGTTGTGTAATTTTTTAAATTACGAATTCACGACTCTGATGTGGCACCGTCCTACCTAACAAAACGGCCAACCCACACGGTGGCTCACAACTCTTAGTGTACTGCGAGCCACTCGCCACCCCCAGACGCACACACCCACCCACACACCGCGAACCCACCACAACTATGATGCATGTTAAATTAATTATCCCGCGGTGAACATATGTATGTTACCAAAGGAGGACGTTTTAATTTTGAAAAAAATCAGAGATCATTAAGACATTTTAGTACATTAATTGATTGATTTTCTAGGGGTATAATGTGCAAAAATCAAATTCAAGCTACATGCACACGTGACAATGCACCTAAATGGATTGAAAAACACATGTGTCTCACTGGGTGCATGTTTACTCCCATGCACCAAATTCCAAACAATGAGAATCTTGATTTTTAAATTCTAGTACATCCAAAACTTATTTGAAGTTCACAAAACTTATCGTGTTGTCATATGGACACAAATACAAATTTGCATTATACTTTTTTGGTCAAATTTGAGACCACTTTTGATGTAATCATTATCTAAGTACAAATGGGAGAGTATTAATAAGTGGGAACAAATATCCCAAATGGACTATTTATTCGAACCGTGAGCGTTATACCAACAATGAATACGTGCCATGCTTCGGTTAAGCAAAAAATAAAGCGGCATCATTAATCATCCAAATAGAAAAACAATGTATGTGCCGCCATGCGACCCGTGTACCGTGCAAGCAGTCCGCCGCGCAGGTAGATCGGGAGGCGTGTGTGCAGGTGTGTGAATTGTCGAAGGCGTTCTCGCTGCGCAGTGTCATCGGGAGGTGTGCGAGTAGCTGTGTGAAACGACGGTAGGCATGCTAGCAGTCCGGTGCGCAGGCTCACTGGGAGGCGAGCCAACGGTTTGACTGCCGCCCGCCTCTCTCCCACTACTCCATATTAATGGTACGCATGAGCGGCCACAGTGAGGGAGTCCAGGATTAAGGGGTCCTCGGACAACCGGACTATATACTTTGGCCGGACTGTTGGATTATGAAGATACAAGATAGAAGACTTCGTCCCGTGTCCGGATGGGACTCTCCTTTGCGTGGAAGGCAAGCTTGGCGATTCGGATATGTAGATCTCCTTCTCTGTAACCGACTCTGTGTAACCCTAGCCCCCTCAGGTGTCTATATAAACCGGAGGGTTTAGTTCGTAGGACAACACAATCATAATCATAGGCTAGCTTCTAGGGTTTAGCCTCTACGATCTCATGGTAGATCAACTCTTGTAATACTCATATCATCAAGATCAATCAAGCAGGAAGTAGGGTATTACCTCCATCGCGAGGACCCGAACCTGGGTAAACATCGTGTCCCCAGCCTCCTGTTACCATTAGCCTTAGACGCACAGTTCGGGACCCCCTACCCGAGATCCGCCGATTTTGACACCGACATTGGTGCTTTCATTGAGAGTTCCACTATGTCGTCGCGATAAGGCTTGATGGCTCCTTTAATCTACTTCAACGACACTGTCCAGGGGGAGGTTTTCCTTCCCGGATAGATCTTCATATTCGGTGGCTCCGGACTGCGGGCCAACTCGCTTGGCCATTTGGAGTAGATCGATAGCTACGCCCCTTGCCATCAGGTCAGGTTTGGAAGCTTGAACTATACTGCCGGCATCCGCAGAGACTTGATCTTTGACTGATTCGAGCCCATGACAGGTACGCCAAACAGTCACGATGAGCATGACTTAGATCTACCATCGGACGACGTTCGGGAGATCGCGCCTGAGGCAGCCCCGGGAATCAATCCAGAACAGATTGAGCCATCCGAGGACGGGTGGATGGACCCCACCACAGAGGCCGCACACTCATCGGTGTTGGAGCCGAACACTGATCCCACCTCCTATGAGGTTGGTATCTTCGGATCCTCGGACTCATCTCCGGCTACAGGATCCAGACCGCGTACGCCCATGCCTATCGAATCTGATTGGGCACCGGTCATGGAGTTCACCTCCGCGGATATCTTTCAGCACTCGCCCTTGGGTGATGTGCTAAATTTATTAAGATCTCTCTCCTTGTCAGGAGACTCTTGGCCGAACTATGTCCAGCTCGAGTGGGACGCGGACGACGATGAAACTCGTTCCCCACCCACCACCCACTTAATAGCAAATGTCGATGACTTAACCGACGTGCTTTACTTCAACTCCGAAGACATCGACGGTATGGACGACGATGCAGGAGAAGAACAGGAACAACCGCTTATAGGGCACTGGACAGCCACCTCATCGTATGATATATATATGGTGGACACCCCAAAAGAAAGCAATGGGGATGAGGCAACGAAAGATAATCCCTTGGAGAAGCAATCTGGGCACCAGCGTGACAGGTGCCGCTCCAAGCCCCGCCATAGCAAAAATAGTGATACCGGCACAAGAGATGATAACAATCTGGATGGTGCCGAAGACGAAAACAATCCTGCCCAGCCAGGCTTCGAGCAGGCTGAGCAAGAAGATGGGCAAGCTAGCCCTAAGGAACAGGCAACATATGGAGAATCAGAGGACGATAATTACATAACTCTCTCAAAAGATGAAGTGAGCCTTGGGGACAAAGAATTCATCGTGCCTAAGGATCCCGTCGAGCAGGAGCGCTTCAAGCGCCGGCTTATAGCCACTGCAAAAAGCCTGAAGGAAAATCAGCAACAGCTTCAAGCTGATCAAGATCTGCTAACTGATAGATGGACTGAGGTCCTGGCTGCCGAGGAATACGGACTCGAGCGCCCTGCCAAAAGTTACCGAAAGCGAAGGTTGCTACCTAAACTCGAGGAGGAGGCGTTAAAGCCCACACTACCAGCGCATGATGCGGCTGACCGGCCACCCCGTGGACGAGACAAAGCGGCGTACAAGCCCGAAGTCCAGACCGCACCCCGTCGCCAAACAAGCAAAAACACGAAGGCCGGGGGCTTCATGCATGACCTGCGAGACAAATTGAAAAACAAAGCAGGACAGCCAAGATTGATCTACGGACCACGGGGGCGCACCCCAACGCGTGACAATGACCGTCACGCCGGATACACCAATAAATCTGGCCGGACCGAATACAATGTAGCCCGGCACAGAGGCGCGGCACACCCCCAATGCTTCACTGATGAAGTAATGGATGATGAAATCCCAGAAGGGTTTAAACCCGTGAACATTGAATCATATGATGGTACTACAGACCCCGCGGTACGGATAGAAGATTTCTTCCTCCATATTCACATGGCCCGCGGAGATGATCTACACGCCATCAAGTACCTCACACTAAAACTCAAGGGACCAGCTAGGCATTGGCTGAATAGCTTGCCGGCAAACTCCATCGGGAGTTGGGAGAACCTGGCAGATGCATTCCTTGACAACTTCGAGGGCACTTATGTGCGACCACTAGATGCTAATGACCTAAGTCACATAACCCAACAGCCCGGAGAGTCAGCCAGGAAATTTTGGACCCGGTTCCTAACTAAAAAGAACAAAATTGTCGACTGTCCGGATGCCGAAGCCCTAGCGGCCTTTAAGGATAACATCCCTGACGAGTAGCTTGCCCAACATCTCGGCCAAGAAAAACCAAAGTCCATGGCAGCCCTCACAACACTCATGACTCGCTTTTGTTCGGGTGAAGATAGGTGGTTGGCTCGTAGTAACAACATAGCAAGCAATCCTGGCACATCAAAAGCCAGGGATGGCAACGACCAACCACGGTGCAACAAACACAAGCGTCGTAAAAACGGTGATAGTACCAAAGACACGGCAGTCAATGCCAGATTCAGTGGCTCCAAGTCTGGTCAATGGAAAAAGCCATTCAACAAGAACAATTTAGGCCCATCCAGTTTGGACCGCATACTCGACCGTCCATGCCAAATTCATGGCACCCAGGAACACCAGCCAATCATACCAACAGAGAATGATGGGTCTTCAGACAAGCCGGCAGGTTAGGTGCCGAAAACAAGGGGAAGGGCTCTCAAAGCGATGGTGACAACGAGGAGCCCCGATCACCAAACATAGAAGGACAGAAGAAATTCCCTCCCCAGGTGAAAATGGTGCATATCATATATGCAACCCATATTCCAAAGGAGAAGCGTGAACTAAAGGACGTCTATGCAATAGGGCCAGTCGCCCCAAAGCTCAACCCATGGTCCTCTTGTCCGATCACTTTCGATCGCAAGGACCATCCTAACAGTATCTGTCATGGCAGTTCGGACGCATTGGTCCTCGGCCCCATCATCGACGGATTCCACCTCACACAAGTCCTCATGGACAGTGGCAGCAGCCTGAACCTGGTCTATCAGGATACAATGCGCAAAATGGGCATCGACCCCTCAAGAATCAAGCCCACAAAAACCACCTTCAAAGGTGTCATACCAGGTGTAGAGGCCTGTTGCACGGGCTCAATCACACTGGAAGTGATCTTCGGATCTCCGGACAGTTACCGCACCGAAGAGTTACTCTTCGACATCGTCCCCTTTCGCAGTGACTATCAGGCATTGCTCGGATGAACCGTGTTCGCTCGGTTCAACGCGGTGCCACATTATGCCTACCGTAAACTCAAGATGCCCGGTCCGCATGGCGTCATCACGGTTAATGGCAGGGATGAACTCCTCACTGACGAAGAATCCACCACCGCTTTAACAACAAGAGCAATGGATGGCACCTTCCAATCGAACCTCGAATCGACGGCTAAGCTCACGGACTCCGCCAAAGGAGACCGAACTATTGCGCGGCAGGATAGCCCGGCCCGTCCGGAGCTTAATTAAAAACATTCCGGCAAAACTTAAGACAAGCCACATACGGCGGCTCAACCGCTCTGTGCCGAAAAACCATTTCTTGCATTTTCTTTGCAGGTTCAGCTTTGCGTAGGCCATGACGGATGGCGTGGAAACAGCTTGAGCACGTAAGGGAATCGCCAGATACTCCCCTCTACGATCATCCGACTACACTTCGGATCCGCATACAACCTCCTCCCACCTGGTCTCAGCAGGTTCCACAGTCATATTTCTTTTTATCACATTAACTGTACTCATATGCATTGACGTATTATTCAAATACAACATGTGGGTTTATATGATGCTCGTATGCTGCTATTTCTTATTAAAACTCTTTTGTTAAAAGGCAGCTGCATATCGCGATATGCCTTAATATGCCAGGGGCTTCATTATAACCATACTATGGCAAAAAAGTCCGAACACCTTCACGGTAGTTCGGCACCCCGAACTTATAGCATTATATGCATCAGCTCCGAATCATGTCTTGGGTCAATAGGTGGGTTTGCCCGGCTCCTATGTTTTGGTACCTTATATTCCTTTATATCGGGTAAGGTAGCACAGGGAGAACTACTGCTATTGTGTCCCAGTTCTCCCGGACGAGCACCTCAGTAGAGAAAGCCGAAAACTGACTGTCATGATGAGGCGAGAGCTGGTCAGCTGTTCGAGAGGTTGTAAAATCTTTAAGGATTTCTTCCACATAATGCCATAACCAATGCAGCATGCGATGGATCGGTGTTTCTTCCGATCAGGCACTTATAGAGCCCCTCGTGCGGTCTTCCAAACACCAGGGGCTGCGCCTACCTTCCTTTTAAAACTCCTATGGCTAAGTGAGAGTGATAAAGCCCTATAGTATGATTGCCTGGTTCGCTGTGCTGAACACCTCGTTCAAGGACACAAAACTGGGATAAAGAGTGCTCAGGTTTACCCCGAACACCCCCGTACCTAGTACGTGGGGGCAGAATCCGACGACTGGCCAACTCTCAGGATTAATATATAAAACGGCCGCATAGGAGGAAAAACTTTCAAATGACAAGCAATAAATAATAGAAATGATCTTGTTCAAACAATACAAAGGACAAACATGACCGTATTCATGGAAATATAATGTCCTTGGTGCATTGCTCTGCTGCAAGACGGGCTCCTTTCAAGACACCTTCATAATACAGTTCGGGCTTGCGGTGCTCCTTCCCCTCCGGTGGTCCCTCGGTCATCAGCTTTTCCGCATCCATCTTCCCCCAATGCACTTTTGCACGGGCGAAGGCCGTTCGTGCACCCTCTATATAGACCGACCGCTTGATGACTTCGAGTCGAGGGCAGTCACTCACAAGCCGCTTCACAAGCCTGAAGTAACTGCTCAGAATTAGCTCGGCGGGCCATAGCCAGATAATTACATCCTTCATGGCTAGCGCGGCC
This sequence comes from Triticum aestivum, assembly GCF_018294505.1. Taxonomy (NCBI): domain Eukaryota; kingdom Viridiplantae; phylum Streptophyta; class Magnoliopsida; order Poales; family Poaceae; genus Triticum; species Triticum aestivum. The sequence goes on from NC_057801.1 coordinate 736,008,834, forward strand.
TCCTTATGCAGTTTGATCAGCTGTTTCAGTTGATAGGAGAAAGGAACTGGATAATTTGGCGCCAGATACTGCATCCAGAAGAGCTTATCCGCATCATTGCTTTCTTTGGCTCAGTATAATTGAGCGGCATCAGATATGCTACGCGGCAGCTCCGCAAATACCCCTAGAGAAATCAGAATTCAAACTATCAACTTGATTTTCTCCTTCTAAATACCCGCTTTGTATAGAAAAAGCATTACCAGCCGCAATTTTCCTCGCCTCCTGGATTTCCTTCAGGGCACCTTGGGCTTCCCCCCGGGCATCACTTGCGGCTTGACGAGCTTGGGCGAGTTCGGATTCTTTCCTTGATAAACTCTGCTCCAAAGTCTTGCATTTCATCACGGCCTCTTGAAGCTCTCGCTCAGCTTTAATAACTCGGGGCTCGTGCTTTTCACGAAAAGCCTGCTCTGCGGCTGCCTTCTTCTCGGCTTCAGCCACAGCCTTCTTAAGAGCCTCAATTTTGGCCGTCGCCCCTAGAGCACATCATAAAAATATTTTCATCATGCACACTTAATCATTTGTGCTCAATGAACAAGGTTTCTGCATACTTTGGTTATCCTCCAGTTGTTTCTTCACCTGGCCAAGTTCTCCTTCGGCCCACTCCAAAATATGCCTCAGTCCGGATACTTCCACAGCATGAGAGGCGGCAGTCACTACATACGCCTGCTTATTAAAAAGAGATAGATGTCATCAAGTGAGTCTCTTGTGAACATAAAATTGATCCTCTGTCCGGTTCTTCTTTTCACCGAACAGTGTATCAGGGGCTCCTATCTATACTACGACACTCTTCCAAACCTCATAGAACATACCTCGAAGCCTCTTATAAGGCTGACACAGGATTCATTCAGTCCGCTCTCGGCGGACTGAATCTTCTCAATCACCGCACCCATAAGGGCATGGTGTTCATCAACGATAGAGGCGCCCTTTAGCGCCGCCAATAAAGCATCTGACACCTCTGGTTGGACGGAAGTCGCCGATGGAACAGACACACCCCCTCCAGCCAATGGAGGTTGTCTGCCTGATTCTAGGGCCTTATTCGTCCCCGGGATCATGTCCGGCTGGGGGCCGGATTCAAGACGACCCCCGCCGTCAACATCCACGAGAGCCTTCTCACCCGTGTGTCCGACCCTGAAGTTTGGCGTTCTGGCGCCGCCTTCGTGATCTCCCCCCCTCCGTGGACTGGGCCCTTCTGGGACGAAACCTCGGTGTCATTCATATGTCTAGAGGAGGGGGCCATCGGGGGTGTCCCGCTCTCCATAGCATCCGAACCCAGCGAATCCTTCGACGAGGATTGTTCGGCGCAGGACCTCGCAGGACTATAAAAAACATGGCTCAGATTAAAATGTTATGCCACGACAAGTCTGGATGCGTAAGCATGTTTGGATTTTATACTCACGAGTTCACGAGGGGCTGGGCCCTGGGATCCCACTCCGGGTTGCTATCGGCGGCGGCAGTGGACTCCTCTGGAAGGGGAGTTTTTCCCCTCTTAGGCGACTCAGCCTCCAGGGATGTGGAGGCTGTCCTTTTCTTTCTTCCCCCCATGGGGGATTCGTCTTCCTCCTCCTCGTCGTCCTCTTCGGAGGAAGAATGGGCATTGGAGTCTTCAGATTTTGTGTCCAAAGTGCCACGGCGACGGAGGCTGCCCCTGGTCTTCTTGGCCTCCTTTTCGGCCTTCTTATTTGGTGCCTTGTAAGATTCTGGGACCAGCATATTCGTCAGAAGTGGGCCAGCCTGTTCTTCTGGCAGCGGGGCCGGACAGTAGATCCGCCCCACCTTCTTCGCCCAGCCCAAGGAAAGTTGTGGGAAATACATTAAGCATTCGCCTAAGGATATGCCAATAAAACATATGAATTGTCAACGTATGATTACTTACCGAACTTGTAGGGCAGGACAGTTGGTACCCGTGGTCCTTGGCGGAATCCGACACGATTTGCCGGACTTGAAAAGCACCTTCTAGATGTCCTCGTGCGAGGAGCCAAAGAGCTCTAGCAGGGTCTGGTGCTTGGCCGGGTCGAACTCCCATAAATTGCAAGCCCGGTGTTGACAAGGTAGAATCCGACGAACTAACATCACCTGGACTACATTGACGATCTTGATGTTCTTGTCTTTCATATCTTGAACACGCGTCTGGAGCACCGATAGTTCGTCAGACAAAGCCCAGTCTAGGCCATTCTTGGGCCAGGACGTGAGTTGTAGAGGGGCTCTAGATCTGAATTCTGGAGCAGCGGCCCATTCCTTGCCGCGTGGCTCAGTGATGTAAAACCACTGCTACTGCCACTCCTTGACGGAATCATTGAAAGTACCTGTTGGCCATGTGACGTTGGGCATCTTGCTCACCATGGTGTCTCCGCACTCGGCGTGCTCGCCGCTCACTACCTTTGGCTTCATGTTAAAAACCATCAGCCATAAGCCAAAGTGTGCCGGGATGCGGAGAAAGGCCTCACACACGACGATGAATGTCGAGATGTTGAGGAAGGAATTTTGGGATAGGTCATGAAAATCAATCCCGTAATAATACATGATGCCGCGAATGAATGGGTGAAGGGGAAACACTAGCCCGCGGACAAAATGAGGGAGGAGTACCACCCTCGTGGGGTTCTGGAGTGGGGATGATATGTCCCGCCATCGGAAGACGGTGGCCAATTCTCTTGGCCAAATACCCCCCCCCCCGAAGCTTTTTGATATCATTCTCCCGGACGGTAGAGGCCATCCACTTGCCTCATGCTTCGGATCCAGACATTTTCGGGAAACCTTTTGGGGTGGAGAAGATGAATGCTTGGGCACTAGGGCTCGAGCGAAAAGGAATGGATGAGCAGAGGAAGAAGAAGGCGTGGGTGAAAAAGGGAGTTCTTATCCCCTTATAAAGGTAGCGGAGATCCTACGCCTTCCCACTTGCCCGGTAAATTCGCTTATTCCCCAAGCGCCACGATTGATGGCATGGTTGGGTTAACCACACCGTATTGATGAGAATCCCACAATAAGGGGACACGATCTTTGCTTCAACAAGACGTGCCAAGGAAACCGCCTCGCAATATGTGCAGTAGCTGGTTGTGAAAAAACGGTCCGAATAATGACCGTACGTGGTGTGATGTCATGCTACGAAAAGTTGTCAGTAGATTAGACTTGTGGAATATTGTTCTCTCTACGGTGGTATGTGGAATTTGTTTTGCAGAGCCGTACACGACTCTCGTGTTCAAAATCTTCTATGGAGCATTCGGAGAAGGAACCCGCCTTGCAATGCCGAAGACAATCTACTTGTTGGAGTCATCGTCATTGAAGCCTAGTTCAGGGGCTACTGAGGGAGTCCGGGATTAAGGGGTCCTCGGACAGCCGGACTATATACTTTGGCCGGACTATTGGACTATGAAGATACAAGACTTAAGACTTCGTCCCGTGTCCGGATGGGACTCTCGTTTGCGTGGAAGGCAAGCTTGGCAATTCGGATATGTAGATCTCCTTCTCTGTAACCGACTCTGTGTAACCCTAGCCCCCTCCGGTGTCTATATAAACCGGAGGGTTTAGTCCCTAGGATAAGAACAATCATAATCATAGGCTAGCTTCTGGGGTTTAGCCTCTACGATCTCTTGGTAGATCAACTCTTCTAATACTCATATCATCAAGATCAATCAAGCAGGAAGTAGGGTATTACCTCCATTGAGAGGCCCGAACCTGGGTAAACATCGTGTCCCCCGCCTCCTGTTACCATTAGCCTTAGACGCATAGTTCGGGACCCCCTACCCGAAATCCGCCGGTTTTGACACCGACACGCACCCCCCATCCTCGCCACACACACAATCCCCTCTCTCCGCTTGCATCCTTGACACCGCTCTCAATCATCAATGCTGTCAGTTTATGAGGATGCCGCCGAAGCGCCCCATCAGAGGGAGTCGCGACGCCGGGGCTGCTAAAGCATTGGAGCACGGCGTGGAGATGGATACAGAGGTTGCCGTCACCGCCGGCAACCTGACATCATCGATGGCATCGAGCTTCCGTAGCCGGCGGTGGAGTTCCACACCGACTCTGGTGACGACTCCGACGACCACTCCGTGAATGACTCCGACGACGACGGACAACTGGTTAGTCATCTATACCCATTTATGTGTCAAATAGATCCCAAGGTTTCTCTGTTTACTCCTACCTCCTCTTTTTGGAATAGAAATCATATGGTTATGTTCTCCCAATCCATGAAATCTGAGTAAGTTTCGTTAGATCCATGTAGTGTATTGATTATTTGAATGGTACAAGTGATAAGTGATTAGTTGTTTCATCTGTGGAAATGATTTATGCTAGTAATCCAACTAGGGTTAGTGTTCATGCTAATAATTCCTAGCCAGGACTTGACAATTGATTTTGAATGACCTACATATGTTTGTGCCATTATTTTCTTCAAGATTGGTCTGTACATAGATGAATGTGCTTAAAAATCGAACCATAATCTCTGGATATGTATAAATAAATAGCCATAAATTCCTAATCCTACTTCACGGCATGTAATCATTGATTTGATGCCAATTTTTGGCAACTGCCAAATGTTCGCTAGAGATTAGTTTGTCACCATTAATTTTAGACCACATTTTTTAACTATTTGTATAGGTGATGTCTGACGATGTGGACAGCAAGGATGAAGATGTCCAGAGGAGGTACAAGTGGCAAATCCTGAGGGAGCTTTATGCGAGAATGCATAATAGGCGTATTAGGACCTGGAACGGTGGCTATCGATGCCCATTTTGCAACCACAAGGTTCATGACGCGTATAAAATTGTTCTGGCGCATGCAAGAGGACAGGTCATTGGTTCCTTCAAGCAGAAGTATGCTTGCAGGGTGGAGCACGGCGTGTACGCCGAGTGCCTGGAGAAGGTTAAGGATCGTGTCGGCTTGTGATATGAGATGTGGGATCGAACTATGTACGCTTGAGCATGCTTAATGGCAGTTGAACTATGCTTGTGTACATGTATGCTTATTATCTATGTCTGAGTATGTTTAATCTATGTTTACTTATGTCTAACTATGTGATATGTATGCAATCAGTTCGGTTGATGGAATCTACCTCCGTCCTCGTTTATTGGTCCCCTTTGTAATTTGTGTTAAATATTGACCAAAGATTTAACTCACAAAATGTTAGTGCAGGTTAGCAAAAATTATATCATTGGATGCGTATTTGAACATAGTGTTCAATAATATAATTTTTGGTGACATGCATAACACTTCTTAGTCAAATATTTCATCAAAATTTGGTACAAATTACGAAGGGGGCCAATAAACCAGGACGAAGGTAGTACATCAATCACACATGGTTCCCAAAATTGAAACCATGTGCAATGACTTTCATTTTGCCTGTTGCTTTAATCACACGCGGTTCCCAAAATTAGAACCGTGTGCAATGACTTTTGTTTTGCTTGTTGCGTCAATCACATATGGTTGGCTCTAGCAAACCGTTGCCTCTGAAATTCTTTGTGGGACAGAAAACCCTCACCACCCAATTAAAAAAAGAAAAAAGAAAACCCTCGCCATCCCCACGTCACAAAAACCCTCACCCCCACCCGCTACCCCATGCCTTTGGTCCCCATTCACACCTGCACAAGCTCCTCCACGTCTATACATGGCACCGCCTATCGTGGCAGTGACCACTTAGCTCGCCGCCCGCCGCCGCCAGGCTGCTGGCAAACCCCACCGCATTTCGCCACTTCTGCTAGCTGCCGCCTATCGCCATCGACTTTCTCGACGCTGCTTGTGGTCGACCCAGCTCCCTCGGTTGGGGAATCTACTGTATAGAGGGTTTTTTCTCATGGACGACAAGCACTACAAGAAATATGTCAACTAGTAACCTTCTCTTATTGATCCTAGCTGAATTGGTCGTAAATCCACGGCCATTTCGCTTGGAAGGGCTCAAACCCTGAATTGCCTTACACCAAATGGTCATAAAGGAGACAAGAGTGGTCCATGACCTTATTTCTACCTGATTATGACCAATATAAATGGTCATGAGGTTGTGAACGTGGATGCATTAGTACTTACTGCTATGACTAGGCGCCACGTCATCAGTTTTGCCTATGTGTCATGTCCATGTGGCAGTTTTTGCCCTAGGTTGTGAAGCAACCTAAATTTCTGTCTTTCCCAAAATTCCCAAAAAAATCTCATAAATTCTTTAGGTCATATCTTCATCAAATATGTAAAAAACCTTCCTTGCGTAGTTCATAAATAATTCAAAAATATTCATTTTCCTATTCTGTTAAAAAAACACTTTGTGAAGGAATTACCACTTTGGCATGTCCAAATGGTATCCATTTTCTACAGTGCTTTCCTATTCCCAAATAACCATCGTCCACCAAATGTCACCTCAATCCATTCATTATTTTGAGCCCAGCTTCAACATTCATTTTTATGTCCAGTGTGGTACTTTTGAACGCAAGTACCACCTAGGCTCCTCCTTTTGAGCTGAAAATTTGTGAAGACGGTCTTCTTAGTAACTGATCATCCTTAGCCAAAACTCACGCCCATTAGCCATGTGCATTTCCTGTACTGCTAATCAAACACTTGGCTGCTTATTCATGTTTGAGCATCGATCGGTCTCCTCGTGAGAATCTTATATTGTGATTTTCTTCCTAGCACCTACCTAGGGAGTGCCCAACCCACTAGACATGCCTAGGCCGCCCAGAACACACGGCAACGCCAAGGTCACGTGGTGACCATGGGGCGGGCATGCGAGTTTACGTGCTCTAGAGTTGGGGCCCTCGTCCACCGTCCAAACCTCGACGTATCGCCACCAAACCATGTATTTATGATTAAATAGGTACTTATGTAACTAGAAATGATTTTTAGAAAAAATAAATAGCAAACTATGAGGCAGCTGCAGTTCAAATTTGACCCGCTTCCTACTGAATCGGCGGGAATTTGTCTTTTTCACTAGAGGTGGATCAAAACTTTTGACACCCAACCATTTTGTCAATTGTGAATTAAATATGTCCTAGTATTTTATAAAAATGATTTGGTGCAATTTTGCAACCAATATATGGTAGGTCCTTCACAAAAAAAACTCATTTCGGGCACTCGGAAAATGGAAAATGAATTTTCCATGCAAAGAAAATGAAAACTCCCTTATGCAACATTGTTTGGAATTCCAAGATGCCCCCTTGTGCACAATATGAGATCATTTGAACAAACTATGCCATGAATGTGGCCATAAGATTGATCATTTGGGTTGAAAGCCATGAATCTTCATGCATGATAGCTCATTTCTAAGAAACTTTTTTAAAATAATTGTCGTATTACAAGTTTATTATTTTTTCTGGAAACTTGGTCACATATAATGACACAATGCGAAGGTTTTCCAATTTTTTGATTTTTTTGAATTTTTATGCCCGTTTCAAAATGCTGTCAAAATGGTGGGCATGACCGTTCCTAGCTAGTGGTTGAATCTTGGATTTTTTTGGTGTTTCTCTCATTAAATAGATACTTATGTAACTATAAATGATTTTTGGAATAAATAAAGAGCAAACAATAAGGAAGCTGCAGTTCAAATTTGACCCGCTTCCTACTGAATCGGCAGAAATTTGTCTTTTTCACCAGAGGTGGATCAAAACTTTTGATACCCAACCATTTTGTCAATTGTGCATTAAATATGTCCTAGTATTTTATAAAATTGATTAGGTACAATTTTGAAACAAATATATGGTAGGTCCTTCACAAAAAAAACTCATTTCGGGCACTCAAAAAATGGAAAATGAATTTTCCGTGCAAAGAAAATGAAAACTCCCTTAGGCAACATTGTTTGGAATTCCAAGATGCACCTTTTTGCACAATATGAGATCATTTGAACAAACTATGCCATGAATGTGGCCATAAGATTGATCATTTGCCTTGAAAGCCATGAATCTTCACACTTGATAGCTCGTTTCTGAGAACACTTTTTTAAAATAATTTCCGTATGACAAGTTTATTATTTTTCCTGGAAACTTGGTCACTGACACAATGCGAAGGTTTTCCAATTTTTTAATTCTTTTTGATTTTTTTATGCCCATTTCAAAATGCGGTCGAAAACAGCGGGCTTGACCGTTCCTAGCTAGTGGTTGAATCTTGGAATTTTTTTGACGTTTGTCTGATTAAATAGATACTTACGTAGCTAGAAATGATTTTTGGAAAAATAAAGAGCAAACTATGAGGCAGCTACAATTCAAATTTGACCTGCTTCCTACTGAATCGACGGGAATTTGTCTTTTTCACCAGAGGTGGATCAAGGCTTTTGACACCCAACCATTGTGTCAATTGTGCATTAAACATGCCCTAGTATTTTATAAAATTGATGGTCCATTTTTACAAAATTTATTTGGAAGTTCCTTCACAAAAACCCTCATTTTGGGGCACTCAAAAAATGGAAAATGAATTTTTCGTGCAAAGAAAATGGAAACTCCCTTAGGCAACATTGTTTGGAATTCCAAGATGCAACCTTGTGCACAATATGAGATCATTTGAACAAACTATGCCATGAATGTGGCCATAAGATTGATCATTTGGCTTGAAAGCCATGAATGGTCACGCATGATAGCTCATTTTTGAAAACACTTTTTTGAAATAATTGTCGTATTACAAGTTTACAATTTTTCTGGAAACTTGGTAACTTATAATGACACAATGCGAAGGATTTCCAGTTTTTTGATTTTTTTTGAATTTTTTATGCCCGTTTCAAAATGAGGTCAAAGGCATGACCGTTCATACCTAGTGGTTGAATCTTGGAAACCTTTTGGTGTTTCTCTGATTAAATAGATACTTTTGTACCTAAAATGATTTTTGGGAAAAATAAATAGCAAACTATGCGGCAGCCGCAGTTCAAATTTGACCCTCTTCCAGCTGAATCGGCAGAAATTTGTCTTTTTCATGAGAGGTGGATAAAACCTTTTGACACCCAACCATTTGGTGAATTGTGAACTAAATATGGCCTAGTATTTTAGAAAATTGATTTGGTCAAATTTTGCAACAATTATTTGGTAGGTTCTTCACAAAAAAACCGCATTTTGGGCATTCAAAAATGGAAAATAATTTTTTCATGCAAAGAAAATGAAAAATTCCTTAGTCAACATTGTTTGTCATTCAAGATACAAATTTGTGCACAATGTGAGACCATTTTTTTAATTTTTCATGTGTAAAAGTAGAAGAAAAACAAAAGAAAAAACACAAATCACATATACTCTATTCCCATTGGTGGAGTTGGTTTGACACGTATTGATGACATGGCGCCCATCCATCCATCCATCATCCCACATCCATCCATCCATTTATTTGTACAGAACAAAAAAGAAAAACGAAAATGAAAAGGGGAAACCCCACAGACCCACCCACCCCGATCCCATCCCTCCCACACCCCCTCTCGTCTCGCACCCACCCCCGATCCCATCCCTCCCACACTGCCGCCGCCTCGTCCCTCCCAAACCCTAACCCACTCCCGCACTCCTCCTCCATGGCGATGACAGCGACCTCGTCGTCCTTGGAGGCCACAGTCAGTTGTCTTCCTATCCGCCTCTCTCCCTAACGCCAGACCAGAGAGATCTGCCTCCCTCTCAAACGATCGCGGTCGGTTCCTCGCCGCTGCTGCCGCCGGCCCGCTGCCCCTCCCCCGCGGCGTGCCTAGCAGACTGAGCCCCCCACCCCGCCGCCCACACCGGAGCCCAGCAGCGAGATGTCCTTCTTCCACGCGGCGTCACGACCGCGTTCGTCACAGTAGGACCTCGTGCGCTCCATCAAGGACTCCCTCCTCGCGCTCGACACCATGACCGGCGCTAAGGTGTTGCTCCCCTCTCTCGTGTCTTTACCCTCTGACCATCAAGAGCTCAGCCACGACACCTTCCCATGGCTAGGGTTTCGAGGGTGGCGTCCCCTCCAACTCTAGCGCGGCGCCGACGATTCTTCTCCGCCCTGATGAACAACGGGTGCACAACGCAATGCTCTTCGACCAGGAGACCTACGTAGATCATGCCCTCCATCCTCTCTGAGCACCTCAGGGTAACGCACTCGCTCCCTCCCTCCGCCAGATCTATTCTTCTTGCTTGCTTGCTTCCTTCCCGTGAGAAGCGAGATCTCGGGATAGTAGGTCATGTCTGTGATGCATCATGGCTCCTGGTGAAGTTTTTTACTGTGATGATGCTCTGTTTTGGGGTCAGTCAGTAGTACTCTATACAGGTGCAAGAACACACCCATGCGCTCTAAACCTCTCTAGATAGGGCGTATATGATTGTGTTCTGAATTGATTGGATGCTGGATTCGGCTGCTGCATCTTTGTTGATAGTTTCTATGCAGATTTTTCTTGGTGTGCCTGATAGTTATAGCTAGGCTGTAGTTGATTTGATATGACCATGCGGTGATCATTTGTCTGTTGTCACAGATATTTCATAGTCTAATTTGGACATTTACTGTACGTGATTCAACATCACCATTGATTTGTATTGTTTCACAGTGTTAATGTGGCTTGAGATGCTGCTAAACACTAAATTAACATGTCCCTGGATCTTACTATCAACAATTTGTGCATGACTTGCCTTGGTGATGTAGTTTTACTTGATGTGTATGCTTGCTTAGTTGTTCACCCGGCCGCTCTCTTGTATCGTTTGAGTGTGCCAATTAGTTCGGCCAGCCTCTATGATTTATTCTGATAGCTTCTGGTTGTTATAGGTTTTGGTTATACATGCACATTTGGGTCTTAATTCCTGCCTATTTTCTCTGAAAAACTAAGACGTGTTTGAGCTGGCAATGACTGAGATAATATTTCACATGTAGGGTAAATATGTCACAGTAAATCTGTAAAATATCTTCTTTATAGTTTTTCCTCGCATGTTCAGTATTGTGTCTGGCATGTTCATAGAGCCACTTGTGGAGTGAGACGAGAATCACAATTGTACTTCTGTAATGTTTGATCGTATAGACATATGCAAAAGGTGCTTGTGCATTATCACTAGTTTTGATCGCTGCTTTACTAATAATTGTGAATGCAATAGTGTGTTTGTGGTCTTATTATCTTGCAAGTTTACTATTTCCAGAACCATCATCCTATTTTCTTTAACATAGTAGTTTACTATTGACGTTTACTATTGAGGAATAAGAGGAGATATGAAGTTTATATTGGCGTTTCATGCAGGTTGGTTTACCCAATGTTGGCAAATCATCTTTCTTTAACATAGTAACAAAGGTGGGCTCCCGCACCGGCGACTCCAGGTCAGTGCCCCGACCCCTCACGCCCTCGTCTCCACATCTCGTTTTCATTTCCCGTGGTGGATGTTGTTGTTTCGTGTCAGGATCTGACTCGGTTTGGTTTGCTGTTGTTGTTTCTGTTGTGGTGGCGCAGGCTCCCCGTGAAGAAGAGCAAGGCTGAGAAGGACCCCAAAACAAGCCCAAGCGCCCCCGAGTGCCTTCTTCATCTTCATGTGAGTCCCAGTCTTGGTTCCTGGTTCTATTCATGTTGCTTCTATGGTGTGGAGTCGCGTCCTGACCGAGGATTTGGTGCGTGTTTCATCTTCATAGGAACAACTTCAGGAAGGAGTACATGGAGAAGCACCTTGATGTCAGGCAGGTCTCCGTGGTAAGTGCCTTGGTCCCGTTCCGCCACCTGTCCGCCTCTGTCTTGTGTTGTTCATTTGAATTGTTGCTGTCATGAGTTTCCTTGTGAATTCCATGTCCTGATTTGGTTTGGGTTTAGTTCTCTGGCTCGTTCAAACTGAGAGGACTGTGTTCTCAGATTGTTGCTAGAATTGCAACTGCTCATTTTGTATTAAGCTAGGATAAACATCTTTTTTAGAACATGGGTTGAAGCAGACTGTACTTGCTTATTGAGAATATGAAAATGAGATATTCTATTTGCTAATATGAAGATAGCATTCTGTTTAATCCAATACTGATGATTGTCTTCATTCCCATATAAACTTGTTAATGATGGTGATTTTCTACTAGCATATAAACTTGTTTTTGTTGTCACTTGATACATACTTAGCTTGTACTTGAAGTTGTGGGTTTATGCTGGTAATTTTGTTCTACTTGTATGCATTGGTACCCCCATCATCGAGTGCACGGATGCAATAGTGGCAAGAAGATCATGGTCGTGTGCATCATCAAGCACACCATGGCGAGCATCCACCTCCTCACAGTGGCAAGAAGAGCAGGTGCCTAGTTTGTAATCGCTGTCGAAGGAGCTCCATGCTGAAGAACATAACACTTGTAGAGCTTGTAAAGTACCATGTTATTGAACGTGTGGAGCATGTAACTGTGACTTCCACTATTGTATGTTAGAGTTATTTGTACAGCTTGCTACACTTGCCGAAGAACATAACACTTGTAGAGCTTGTTACACTTGTAGAGCTTACAAAGTGTATGTTAGAGTTATTTGTACAATAGCAACTCTGTATTGACTCTGGCTGGTAATATTTGAAGTATTTTGTGTGTTCTCTATGTGCCAATTTAAATATTGTGTATTTATTTACGTTAAATTGGAAAATGAAGAATGTGACCCTGGCAAAAAAAGAAAAAATGAAACTGTTGAGACAAAAAGGCCATGGGCCAAAAATAAAAAGGCTGCAATGTTGGGCTAGGCCCATGTAGCTAGCAAAAAATAACAGGAAAAAATACATTAAAAAGGCCGAATTGTTGGGCTCGTCCCATGTAAAACACCGAATCGGACCGGGCTGATTCTTGTGCCACATCAACTTGCCATGTTGGATGCCTACGTGGCCTGGAGAGGTTGCTAGTGACCAAAAATTTGGTCGTGGAACCAACGAACTTTTACATATCATAAAGAAGGTCACTAATGTCAGTTTACGACGGTCAGCTTTTGACCTTCTATTTTTGGTCACAAAAAGGTCAAAAATGGATAACTATGACCTTTCAGCGACCAATAGTGAGGGTCACAAGTTGACATATTTCTTGTAGTGAGGGTAACTAATTTAATGAGATATTATCTCATCTCTCATCCCAGTGCCTCCTTCAATCACCCGGCGGAAATCGCCGTGAATTCATTTTTATTCGTGCTGATTTGAGGGTTTTCTTTCATTCATAGAGTGTACAGTGCGCCGACACATCAGGACCTTGCGACCTCCGCCAAAGATTCCATCTCACCGTACCAGATGACTTGAGGATGTGTGTGGTATGTTCAATCTCACTCTAAATCGGTTGGCATGTCCTAATTTCCTGAAGATATTCTAAACATTGCTACATTTGAATAAAAGGTGCCACATGCACCATATACGTCAAAGGGGATATTTTCCCCTCTTCTTTCTATATTAGGCAAATTAATGATGTATTGTTCTTTCAATTACTCTCATATTTCCATGACATCATTTTTACCCTATCTATTTAATTATAGATTTTTGTCCTTCGATTTCAACTGCTATACAGTTCTTTCAATTTAGGCCCATATTTGCATGTTACCATATTTTCTTTAACAATCCTACCATTTTTTGCAGTGCATCCCTTGCTATGCAACATATTATGTAGTGCACAATTTTTCCCTTTACATAGATCAAGGTTGCACGAATGTCATACTGCACACAAACCATGGATTTACAATCATTGCTACTATAAGACTTGATGAACATGGTGACTCCTGTTTTGACGCTGGCTTTTGGAAAGAAGTTTCTAAGTTTTATGTACTGAAAGCTGGATCTAAAATTGGACTGCACATAAATGGGCCTGGTCATGAGATATATGTTAACTTCCCCGACAAAATCATCCCTCCTGAGTTTGTTCGAAGTAAGTTTTCTTTTCAGCTATCTGCATGATGACTTACCTAGCAATGTTAAATGAATTGTGTAGTATTTAAGCAACCAATTGTTATTCCCTTTTCTTACTATATTCCTACCTAATAACTTCTAGTTAACAACACACTTTTCTATTGCCCTGTTTTAACTAATATTCCCTGTACTCTCATTTCTATCAGAAAGCGCCGCTCACAAGGAGACTCCGGAGGTGGAGAACGGGGCTACCAACAAGCGGAGGTGGGGCGAGCTAGAACCACAAGCGACTCCAGCAGGCATAGACTTCATCAGCAGCATCCTCGATGATATGTTGACAGTCATCATATCCCTCCTCCCAATCAAATGTGGGGCGCGGCCGACCGTCCTTTCTCGGCAGTGGCGCTTGAGGGAGTCCTGGATTAGGGGGTCCTCGGATAGCCGGACTATTGGACTATGAATATACAAGATAGAAGACCTCGTCCCATGTCCGGGTGGGACTCTCCTTTGCGTGGAAGGCAAGCTTGGCGATTTAGATACGTAGATTCCCTTCTCTGTAACCGACCTGATGTAACCCTAGCCCCCTCCGGTGTATATATAAACCAGAGGGTTTAGTCCGTAGGACGACAACAATCATAATCATAGGCTAGCTTCTAGGGTTTAGCCTCTATGATCTCGTGGTAGATCCACTACTAGAAAAACCCCTACTAATGGCGCACCTAATTTGGACATTAATGGCGCATCAGTGGTGCGCCATTACTAGCACGCCATTAGTAATTTTTACTAATGGCGCACCACTGGTGCGCCATTAGTATCTGGTATACTAATGGCGCACCACTGGTGCGCCATTAGTATAGGCCAGGGTGCGCCATTAGTATGCCTCCCAGGGGCCATGTATACCCAGCTGCTTTGGCATACTAATGGCGCACCACAACGGGATGCGCCATTAGTAACTTCGGCATACTAATGGTGCACTATTTAGTGATGCGCCATTAGTGATGCGCCATTTTGAATCTAGATCTGGATCGTGATTTTTTGCCCATTTTTTGCTTGTTTTTTTGCTTGTTTTTTGGCACGACATTATTTCAAATTTTGTTCTTGTTTTTGGATCTTGTACGTTCTTTTGCCGTGGTCTTTTGTCGGAGAGGAGTTCGCTGGAGAGGAGTTCGCCGGAGAGGAGGAGGAGGAGGTCACCGGAGAGGCGCTCGCCTACATCGCCGGAGAGGAGGAGGAGGAGGTCGCTGGAGAGGAGTTCACCGGAGCATCGGAGAGGAGGAAGGAGAAACCATGAGGGGATGGGAGGAGAGGAGGGAGGAGGAGCTCACCGGAGAGGAGGGAGGAGGAGCTCACGGAGAGAAGGGAGGAGGAGCTCACCGGAGAGGAGGGAGGAGGAGCTCACCGGAGAGGAGGGAGAAGAAACCATGAGGGGAGGGGAGGGGAGGGGAGGAGGGAGGAGGAGGTCGCCGGAGAGGAGGAGGAGGTTACCGGAGAGGAGAAGTATCGTGGAGGAGAGAAGGGAAGATGGAGTGGAGGAGAGGAGGAGATGGAGTGTAGGAGAGGTGGAATGAAGAGATAAGGAGGAGAGGACCACGACCAGCCATATATACGGCATACTAATGGCGCAGCGCGGGCAGGTGCGCCATTAGTAATTTTTTTTATTTTTTTTATTTATTTTGAATTATGAAGGCGGGAAGATACTAATGGCGCACCATGGGCAGGTGCGCCATTAGTAAGTTTGGATTTTTTTGAATTTTTTTGCCTCTCCAGATCTTAAAAGCCCCGTATCTTTTTTTCTGTTAGGTTTTTGAGGATTTTGAAAATGTTTAACGGGGTTCCCATTAAAAAGCCCCGTATCATATAAAAAGCTTTTTCATCCGAGTTAGTATGCAAAAGTTATGCCCATTTTTACAAATTCTCGCGAGATTTTGCAAATGAAGTCAAAATTCATATTTGCAAATTTTCCCAATAACTAGGCCACATATCACATGGGAAACTTAGTTTCTTTTATTTTTTTGACATTTTCATCATTTTCTTTTATTTTTTTTAAAACTGAAAAGGCGATCCATGGGGGGGGGTGTGCATTCGGGGGAAGTGGTGGCCAAGTTACTAATGGCGCACCGTGGCATGGTGCGCCATTACTAGTTCAACTAGTAATGGCGCACCACTCCCACGGTGCGCCATTAGTACTTTTGAAAAAAAATCAAAAAAAGTTTTAATTTTTTTTTACTAATGGCGCACCAAAAAAAAGTTTTAATTTTTTTTTACTAATGGCGCACCGTGGGAGTGGTGCGCCATTACTAGTTCAACTAGTAATGGCGCACCACTCCCACGGTGCGCCATTAGTAGTTTTGAACAAAATTTTAAAAAATATATTTTTACTAATGGCGCACCGTGGATGTGGTGCGCCATTAGTATTTGGACACTAATGGCGTACCAACACATGGTGCGCCATTAGTATATAGTAATGGCGCACCACATGTCTGGTGCGCCATTAGTGTCAATTCCATCTATAGCCCTTTTCCTAGTAGTGATCAACTCTTGTAATACTCATATCATCAAGATCAATCAAGCAGGAAGTAGGGTATTACCTACATAGAGAGGGCCCGAACCTGGGTAAACATCGTGTCCCCCGCCTCCTGTTACCATTAGCCTTAGACGCATGGTTTGGGACCCCCTACCCGAGATCGCCGGTTTTGACTCCGACATTGATGCTTTCATTGAGAGTTCCACTGTGACATCAACAACAAGGTTTGATGGCTCGCCTTGTTATCAAGGAAAACATCACCTCCGGGGGAGCCCTGGCCTCAGGCCAAACCCTCCGACTAGGCGGCTTCATTATGACCGCCCGTTCGGCCGCCGGGCCGATGATGACTTCTCCGATCATCGAAAATCGCCTCCACATTAGCTCGGAATACGCCAAGCAGATTGATCTCACGGAGCTATCATCCTTGAACGAGCTCCTGGATTGCATCTCTGCTTTGGGAGTCGCTATGGAATATGATCAGATTGGTATTAAACCCGATCAGAAAGAGATTAACTCTCCGCCGATCACCCATCAGATAGCAGTAGTGGAGGAGCAATGCGACAACTCTTTCCCTATATTGAGGACGAACTATGTCCGGATTCCTGAGCTCACTGAGCCGGATACCCGCTCGCGGGAGGACATGCCCCGAACTCTGAACTTAGAATAGGACAGTGGGCCAGGAAAATTGGGTAACATCCCAGAATCCGAACTATTAAGTTCGGAAGCTCCTCAAGCTCTGGATCCCAGATCGGGTCAGGGTTCGGACTTAAATCCACCCACCCACCCAGATACAAGCGATCTTTCCCACGTCAGACAACAATCCCAAGGGACAGTACATCACTTTTGGGCCAGATTCCTCCTTGTAATGAACAAGATTAAGGACTATCGTGATGAAGACGCAATCTCATTCTTTTGCAAAAATTGCACAGACAAGGGAATCCTTAACGCCATAAATCACCGTGACATATCACACTTTGCTGACTTGGCGGCCATAGTACAGAAGTACTGTGCGATAAAAAGCGCCTGGAAAACTCAGGCAACATTCTGGGATCTGCGGGCTCTCACTAAACCCCTCGTCCGAATGAAAAGGGTGCACCCGGGCAGGTCACCCAATCCAATCACAAAGAAACCGAAGCCCACTACAGGGCGCGGAACCGTGTTAGAGGGATGGCTCAATAGGCCATGCAAAATACACACCACACCGGATACCGTACCAACACACAACCTTAGAGCATGTTGGATACTTCGGCAGGTGGCCAAGAGCGGCGAGGATCTCCTCATCAACAACATTGACGAGCATTATCCTGCAGAAAACAACAATATAGTCTTGACAGTCTTCAAGACTTTCGCCTCAAACAACAGGCGCAAGAGAGCACTCTACGGCCTCGCCAAAGTCTGCCATGTTGCAGCAATAAACCCGTGGAACGACACGGGTATAACCTTCAATGCCAGTGACGAACCTCAATTCTGAACAGTCCGAGCACCAGCCGCTTTGGTCCTTAGTCCAATTGTGGACGCCTTCCAGCTTACCAAAGTGCTCATGGACGAAGGTAGCGTACTAAACCTCATTTACGAGGAAACTCTCAACAAAATGGAAATAGACAGGTGCCGCATTGAGCAAAGTAGCATGACCTTCCGGGGAATTATTCCCAGTCGGGAGGCACAATGTGCAGGAAAAATCACACTCGATGTGGTATTAGGCACACCGGAGAATTACAGGTCCGAAGAGATAACATTTCAAATGGTCCCTTTCAGTAGTGGATACCACGCCCTTTTAGGATGGACGCATTCGCGAGCTTCCAAGCTATACCCCATGATGGGTACATGAAGCTCAAGATGCCTGAGCCTAATGGAATCATCACTCTTGCCAGTGATCCGGACATAGCATTCCGCGCCAAAAATAAAACTGCCGCCCTGGCCCTTGAGGCATTATCCGAAGCCCGTGGCCAAAGAATTAACTGCACTACTCTCCACAATGGATAGGGATGACGTGATACTCGATATGCGATCCAGGTCCACCTCTTTCAAACCAGTGGACGAAATAGTCAAATTCCAAGTCCACCCAACGGACTCCACAAAGACAGCATCCATCAGGGCATAGCTGAACCCCACAATCGACGTCGCACTGTAGGCGTTTTTATGCGAGAATTGGGATATCTTTGCCTGGCACACTTCAGATATGCCAGGGATCCCACGCAGGCTGGCCGAACATAGCCTCAACATATTGAAGGGATATAAGCTGGTTAAGCAGACAGTACGGAGCTTTTACGAACCCAAACGACAAGCTATGGGAGACGAGCTAGCATAGTTACTCGAAGCAGGATTCATCAGAGAAATAAAACACCCGGATTGGCTAGCAAACCTAGTGATGGTACCGAAGAAGGATAAATCATGGCGCCTATGTGTCGATTTCAAGGACCTCAACAAGGCTTTCCCTAAGGATCCCTTCCCTCTCCCCCGCATTGATCAGATTATCAATGCTACCACAGGACACGACTCATTGTGTTTCCTCGACGCATACTACGGATACCATCAAATCAAGATGCCGGAGTCCAATCAAGCTGCAACAGCATTTATCACCCCATACGGCCCCTTTTGCTTCAACACCATGCCTTTCGGGCTCAAAAACACCGATGCTACCTACCAACGCATGATTCAAACATGTCCGGAGAAACAAATCGGCAAAACAGTTGAAGCATATGTGGACGATGTGGTCATGAAGACAAGACACGTCGAAGATGTATCTCCGAAGAGGAAGGGCGGCAGCTCTTGGCTAAAATTCATGCTGGACTCGGCGGCCACCACGCCGCAGCTCGGGCCCTTGTAAGCGAGGCCTTCCATACATGATTCTACTGGCCGACGGCCCGAGCCGACGCACAGGACCTCGTCCAACATTGCGTCGGTTGCCAGCTCTTTGCCAACCAAAGCCATATGCCACCCACCGCTCTACAAACAATCCCCATAACTTGGCCTTTTGCGGTCTGGGGGCTTGATATAGTTGGACCCCTTAAAGGAGGAAGCCATAAGAAAAAAATACCTGTTGGTCATGGTGGATAAATTCACCAAATGGATAGAAGCCAAACCAGTTAAAATGGCCGAATTCGGACACATGATAGACTTCATATCGGGTGTTGTACAACGTTATGGTGTCCCCCATAGCATCATCACCGACAACAGCTCCAATTTAACAGCCGATGAGGTGAAAACTTGGTGCGGCAACATGGGCATTAAGCTCGATTACGCCCCCGTTTATCACCCTCAAACAAACGGTCAAGTTAAACGAGCCAATGGTCTTATTATGAGCGGCATTAAACCTAGACTAGTGCAATCCTTAAAAGAATCAGACATGCACTGGGTTGAGGAGCTCGACTCCGTACTCCAGGGGCTGCGGACCACGCCAAATCGCACTATCGGATACACACCCTTCTTCATGGTGTACGGCGCAGAGGCTGTGCTACCTTGCGATATTATTCATGACTCACCTCGAGTGCGCATGTACGAAGAGAGAGAGGCCAAGCTCGATCAGCAGGACAGTTTGGATGCCTTGGAAGAGGAGCGTGACGTCGCAAAAGCCCGTTCCGCATTTTATCAACAACAGGCTCGCAGGTATCAAAGTAGAGAAGTACAGGCCAAGACTTATAACATTGTTGAACTCGTTCTACGTATACCGGAGAAGAAAAAGGACAAACTCAAGCCCAAGTGGGAGGGTTCCTTCATTATAGACAAAGTTCTCACCGGAGGGGCGTACCACCTGCATGATGCATCAGATAATTGCCTCGAGCCGAACCCATGGAACGCGGATAGACTCCGAAGATTCTACGCCTAGCGCCGAACTCTTTGTTCATCTCCTTCCCTCTGTTCCTTTTTATTTACTTTTTAGTTATATCCTCTATATTTCCTTTTGTAGCTCTAAAGCTTTAGTGTGGCTAGACTACACACTCGTGATGCATTAATCTTCAAGTATGTGCGCTCATTATACCTGGGGGCTTCTTATACAGAAGCTTAATATAATTATCTTCCGGGCATCAAGCCCACTGCATATGCGTAATTTTTCCATATGTATCTTTTCTTCGCCATTATATGCATCGATATGACTTAAGTTTTGGCCAAGCTGGGTTGCCTAGATCCTGTGTTTATGCCCTACGTTCTCGTTAGTTCGGCAAGGGCATAAGGGGAGCACCTCTGCGATTGTTACTGCCGGGTACTCCGGACGTGTACCTCAGACTGGGTGAAGCCGAAAGCTAGCGTTCTTAAGGGAATCTTTAGTCGGTGCACTAAAGATGTCTTTTACCTATCACAATACAAACCCCCAGATGTTACATATGCTGCGCTTTTTGCTTGCAGTTCAGACATGCACATTAATGCATGCGTACCCAGGGAAAGGAACCCTTAATGGAACTATTCACTCTGGAAGATGTTTCTTACTATCCATGTAATATAACATAGCTAGTTGGGTGCTTATCTGTTCAAGCAAGTATGACCCCTACGCCTGGTTTCTACGCGTACCCCGGTTTATATAACCGAGCGGGTATTCGGAAACACTCCGGACTGTAGGGTCCGGAGGCTGAAGTGAAAAGGTCCGCCATGACAAATGATTTAAAATCCGGCTAGGGACAAATATGTAAATTGAAGTACATAGTTACTTAGACTCAAATGCTTCTTCTTCTATGCCATCCAACAGGCTGTCTAGCCTACAATCCTGTTGGGAATATTTTGCGGCTAATCCTACCTGGTCATATACCAGACTAACGAGAATTTCTTTCCCATCTGACCCTACATGTACGACCCGGGCCATATGATTCGGATCGAGTTGGTATACCGTGTTTTTACCATGGCCCAACCTTCCCTCGCACCTTGTCAACAGGCAGATATCTTCCATACTTCCTTGAGTAGCTGTACAAGCTCCCCCATACTTCTGACAGGGAGGCGGACGGCCACAAGGCCTTGGCGACACCCTGCATGACCTGCCAAACTTGCTCGTGCAGTTGCGAAAGCTCTTGTAGCAGATCGCCTGAGGATCCGGGCATCTCCTCTTCGGGACGGCCAGTCAGCATACCTATAGGCATAACTCTGTGAATCTGTTTCTTCGACGAACTATATAAAGGTTCATTCGAGCACATACTAAAAATGTCGCGTTGAAGCCTTTTATTCTCCTTCATGGAGTCAGCTAGCTGGGCACGAACATCTTTCAGTTCTACGCTCACCCGGGTATTGGCATCCTGGAGATTGTTTTTCTCCCGCCTGACCCGTGTAAGTACACACTCACCAGAGTCTAGTTGTCGTTGAGCTCTTTGTTTGTAGGATCTTCAGATTCACTCCGAGATTATCTGCGGAATCTTTTATCAGATCTGCAACGCGCCAACATCACTGGTACATGTGATTACGTTTTTTCTCGATAGAGAGAAACATTACCAGCTGAGGCCTTCTTGGATTCCTCTAGTTCGGCAGTTGCGGCCCTTAGCTGGGTTCAACACTTCTCCAGCTCTTGAGACACCAGGTTATTCTTCTCTGTGAGAACCTGTCCATACAATGATCCTTAAATCAGTTGTACCAACTGTTTCAAGTCTCAGGGGCTACTGATATACATAATTATCAGATTTTAACTTACCCGTATATCTTTTAAATATTGGTCTTTGGCTCTAGCAAGCCCATCTCAAACAGCTTGGATGTATGCATCACCCGAGCTGAAGGCATTGAAAGCCTCTTCGAAAAAACCAAGGTCGCAAACTGTGGCCCGCAGACGCCGATGATTTATGGCGCTCTCCACTTCGGAATTCGTAGCGGATATTCTATCTGAATCCTCTATATGAGGACCGTCCGGTGTCGCCTCCGTGTTAGCATCCACCCAAGAGACCGGTTCCGGAATCCGGCTTGTAGAGGCATGACGGGTAGGATCCCTCGACATTGTCCAGCGGATGTTCTTTCTGCCAAGACACAACGGATAGTGTTATATTTTAAGACAACAACCACGGAGAACCATACCTCTTTGATGACGGCTCGGCCGTGTCTCTGTCCGCCTTCCTTTTTGGAAGCCTACCCGGCTTGGGAACCCCTTGTTGGCGAGTCACCGCGGGTTCGGCATGGCGCGCCAATCGCCTTCCCTTTATAGCATAATAATTGTGCGGCGGGTAAGGTGGGAAGAGTGAATCCTTTTTGGAAAATAAGTCTCCTGTTTACTTACATGTGATGCAGGGAGGAGGCCGGATAGTCGGCGATGATGGCTACTTCAATGTCGTCACAGCTCGCCTGGTAAAACACCCCTTCGCCAAGCTCCACGAATATGTCCAGATCCTCTTCGGGTCTGGGGTCAAGGGCCCGGTTGTGGTCCTCAGGCTATGGAGCCGGGTCGTAGATCTCCCTTATAGCTTTCCACCATTCCTATTATAGATGGGCGAGGTAAATATTTGTGATAAAGGACTGTGGGAATGAATAGAGTTGAGTAAGGGATAGCAACTCACCCAGCTGGGGGGTTATACATGGAAAATCCGTCTCGCGGCTTAATGCGGATGAACTCTTCTTCTCCTTTGTATAAATCAGACAGTATTTTCACCAGAGCGGTGGTGGAGTCCGGACCTTTCCGACCACAGCGGGTGGCGTCATCTTCTCCGTTGAAGTGCCACATGGGACACCCTCGATACTGGAGTGGTTGTACCCCCCCCCCCCCCCCCCCCGCCGCATTATGCATATTGCCATAACCTCGATTATTCTTAATCCGGATAGGGCAAGCATTTTTATCCTGCCCATCAATTGAAGGACCTCTCTGCTATCTTCCTCCTTGGGGCTCCGGGGACGCCATCTATGGCGCTTCTTCAACGGGGCATTTATGAACTCAGGAAGACCCATTCGGATTGGGTCAGGAAGGGAGACGTCCTCTATATAAAACCACTCAGAAGGCCAATCTTCGGATGTCTTCTTCGGTGTGCCGGCTGCGATGCGCCATATCTCGGATCCGCCCACTTGGAATATTGATCCCTCTTGATTGTGAGGGACGAGGCAGAACAGCTTCTTCCATAGCTCAAAATGAGCTTCGCAACCCAGAAATAACTCGCAAAGGGCAACATAACCTGCGTTGTGCAGGATTGAGGCAGGGGTAAAATTGTGCAGCTGGAGGCCGTAGTACTCTAGGAGCCTGCGGAGGAACCGATGGATTGGAAATCCGATGTCCCTCAGCAAGTAAGGGACAAGGCATACTCGCTCCCCCCTGGATGGGTTGGGAAAATTCTCCGCTTGCTCCCCACCGTCAAAGGTAGCTAATCCGACTCGAATGGGGACAAGATATGCAGCTAGAAGAAACCCCTGGGTCTGCAACTTCACCAATTGACCGTTTGATATTGTACACTTCTCCCAATCACCCGGCTTGGCGCTATAGGGGCAGGAGGAACAGCTGTTGTCGGTGTCAAAACCGGCGGATCTCGGGTAGGGGGTCCCAAACTGTGCGTCTAGGTGGATGGTAACAGGAGACGAGGGACACGATGTTTTTACCTAGGTTCGGGCCCTCTTGATGGAGGTAAAACCCTACGTCCTGCTTGATTAATATTTATGATGTGGGTTACAAGAGTAGATCTACCACGAGATCAAGGAGGCTAAACCCTAGAAGCTAGCCTATGGTATGATTGTTGTTCGTCCTATGGACTAAAGCCATCCAGTTTATATAGACACCGGAGAGGGCTAGGGTTACACAGAGTCGTTTACATTGGTAGGAGATCTACATATCCGTATCGCCAAGCTTGCCTTCCACGCCAAGGAAAGTCCCATTTGGACATGGGACGAAGTCTTCAATCTTGTATCTTCATAGTCTTGGAGTCTGGCCGATGATGATAGTTCGGCTATCAGGACACCCCCTAGTCCGGGACTCCCTCAGTAGCCCCCGAACCAGGCTTCAATAACGACGAATCCGGCGCGTATGTTGTCTTCGGCATTTGCAAGGCGGGTTCTTCTTCATGCTCCATGTGTTTGCCAGATAGTGTCCGGTTGCTTCATAAATGCTGCGCTCCTTGGCTTCCGCGTCCAATAATGGTCTTCTTCCACGCGTCGCACGAATGCGAAAAGCCAGGGTATTTTTATGTTTTACCCCCCAGCTGCGCAAATAAGCTGCCTATAAGAGAGGCGAAGATCCAGATCCAAATCACATCATCCTCCTTCCGCAAGCACTCATTGAGGCGCATCTGACACCAAACCCATTCCAACATGGACAGTCGATGCGGCTCCTCTTCTCGCGCTCCCAGCCCTAAGCCAGGAGATTGGAGGAAATGCTCAGTCCCGCACAGCGAGTTAGTGACGCTCCAAGCAGAGGGATATCTTCCCCCGGCCTTCATGGTTCCGGTTCAAGCCGAACTGGCCACCTACAAAGGTGGGAAGCAGGCGGAGAGCGCCCCCAATCCCTCCAAAGGATAGCGGGTGTGCTTCGTCTCCTACTTAATAAGGGGACTCGGATTTCCTATACATCCATTTCTCCGGCGGCTCCTGGAGTTCTATGGACTCTAGCTTCATCACCTTACACCTGCCTCCATTTTGCACATCGCGGGCTTCATAGCTCTATGTGAGATGTTCTTGGGCATTGAGCCCCATTTTGCGCTGTGGGAGAGGCTGTTTTGCCTCGTACCCCGCTCTCACGAGGGGTCGATATATCAAGTGGGTGGAGCCGAAATATGGCCCATCGCCGGGACCGGATACCTGTGCAGGACCCCAAAGAAGACTTCAGAAGATTGGCCTTCGGAGTGGTTTTATATGGAGGACGCTCCGCTGCCGGATCCAGTCCGGATCGGCCTTCCGGAGTTCAGCAATGCTCCCCTGAAGAAACGCCTAAGTTGGCGCCCACGGAGCCCTTGACGAGAAGATGATAGTAGCGTCCATTACTTGATGGGATGGATACGGCTGCTAGCCCATTCCAGATTAACCATGATCGGAGTCATGGCTACATGCATTATGCGTGGGGTGCAGCCGCTCCAATATAGGGGCCACCCCATGTGGGACTTCAACGGAGACGACGATGCCACCCGTCACGGCCGCAAGGGACCTGGCTCGGCCGACGATCTGGTGAAGATCCTGTCCGGCTTGTACAAGGGGGAGAAGGAGGACTTCCTCCGCACGAATCCTCTGAATGGATTTTCCATGAACAACCCTCGGAGCTGGGTAAGCGGTCGTATGAATATCTGAACCGTGCCTTTAAAGGCAATTGTCTTATTGTATGATTTTGACACAGGAACTACGTCGGGGATGTGGAGGGCATAAAAAGCCCAGCCCCACAACCCGAAGACCCAGAAAGGTCCCTTGATCCGGCCTCTGAAGAGGATCCGGACTTAGCGGTGGAACTGATCGACGGGGTGTACCACCAGCTCAGCATAGATAATGCTTTAGTCGCCATTATGGCTGACTACCCCAGTTTGTGTCCGGCTTCCCCGGTGAGTACGACCAAAGTCGTGGGGCCGTTACTTCTTTAATGCTTAGTTCTGACCATCGTGCACCAATGGTGTTCGACAGGAAGCGCCTTTACGGCAGGAAGTCGAGCCCGCAGTGACCGGCTAACAAGGGTCAGTCCGGCCCAGCAGGAGGAAGAGGAGTGCGACGCGAACTGAAACGTCGCCGCAATGGTACGGAGCACCGCTATTTTTTAAGGGAAGGATTCCCAGGAGGTATATTAATGCTCATAACTTTTCCAGAAAGAGCGCTCGCCGGACAGTGTCCGGAGAGGTTGCCAATCAAGCCTCCGCCAGCCATGCTCCAACGCATGCCTGGGAAGGGGAGGCGAATACAAGGCATGAGTCGGACGCTCCTCCGACGGAGGATGCCGATAGGCTGTCCGCCACCCAGTCTGAGGTGGAGAGCACCATGAATCACAGGCGTCGCCAGACAGTTCTTCGTGACGCGTGTTTCTCCCCGGAGGCGTTAAATGCCTTTGATGCGGGAAACGCGCACCTCCGTGCCGCTCAAGATGGGTTAACCAGAGCCACGGATCTGTATGTGAAAGACATACGTGTAAGTAATTTTAATAGTTATATATGCCAGTAGCCCCCGGGACTTAAAATAGTTAAAATAACTGATTTAAGGATCAATTTTTATGTAGGATCTTACGGAGAAGAATACCCATCTATCCCAGGAGCTCCAAGAGTGCAAGGCCCAACTTGAGGCCGCACTGGCCGCCACAGGGGGAGCCACAGAGACCCCCGCTAGTAAGACGTACTTTGAAAAGATAATTAATTAACAAAGTGCAGCGTGAATCTAACAATAATATTGCAGAGGGCGCCGGACTAGATCCGGACAAGCAATAGCTACTGCGTCAGCTAAAGGCTGGCAAGAGGGTGCTTATGAAGGTGGAGCAGGAGAGAAACAAGCTCCAAGATGCCCACACCCAGCTAGGAGAAGAGTTGGAAGGTGTTCGGGCCCAGCTATCTGGCTCGTTGATGGAGAATCAGCGACTTCGTCGCGGCATTTATAGTAAGTGCTTGAGGAAATTCCTTTGAAAAGAAGAATTCGGCGAGGAAGTGACAGAAATATGTCTTTTAAGTGTGCTCACAGGTCGCCCTGCGGAGGAAATGCCTGGGTCAACAGGTGACCAACTCCCCGAGCTGGTGCAATTGTTTGAACGTGTTCGGCAGGCGATGAGTGGCGTCGTTCAGGCTTTATGGCCATCCGTCTCCCTACCCGAGGGCCTTGGTGAGCTTGCTGAGAAGCTCCAGGGAGCACGGCGACGCCTCCGTTTGTGGAAGATATCGGCCTGCCGTCAGGGCGCTAGGGAGGCCTGGGCCATGGTGAAGATGCGCTACCCGAAGGCTGACCCAAACCACATGGCCGAGGTCGGACCTGCGGGGCCTGATGGGAAGGAGATCCCTGTGAGCTTGATGTATGGCCAAGTAGAACTGGCCGCGAAATATTCCCAATAGGACTGTAAATTAGACAGCCTGTTAGATGGGATTGAGGAGGAGTACAATCAGTCGGTTTGACGATGTAATTTGAAATGACATGTAAGATGCCTTCTAGCCGGATTGTAGATTGTTTGTCTTTGCGGACCGTTTCGCTTCAACCTCGGGACCCAACAGTCCGGAGTGTGTCCGAATACCCCTACGGTTATAAAAGAACCGGGGCATGCATGGAGACAAGGCGTCGGGGTCATAATTGCTTTATCAGACAAGTGCCCAACTAGTTATGTTATATTACATGGTTAGTAAGAAACATCTTCCAGGGAGAATAGTTCCGTTAAGGGTTCCTTTCCCTGGGAGACATGCCTTAAGGTGCAATGCCGGACTGCGAAAATAGCAGAAAAAGCATCTGGGGGCTTATAAATAAGTAAGTAATAAATCATCTTTCAAGTCACCGACTGAATATTCTCTTAAGAATGCTATCTTTCGGCTTCACCCAGTCTGAGGTACACATCCGGCTGACCCGGCAGTAACAATCGCAGAGGTGCTCCCTTTACCTCCTAGCCGAACAATCGGGAATGTAGGGGTAAGCACAGGAGCCAGGCAACCCAGCTTGGCCAAAACTTAAGTCATATTGATGCATATAATGCTGAATAAAAGGTACATGCAGAAGTATGACACATGTATTGGGCGTGAAGCCCATATTAATAAGCTTCTGGTAAAGAAGCCCCCAGGTATAATGAGTGCTTGGAGCACATCAAGTGTGTGCGAATAAAGCGCAAATCAGCCTATAAAAGGTATTGAAAAAAAGTGGGAAGAAGGAGGGGGACAAGAGACAGTAAAAAATATAAAAAGGTGGACGGGGGAGTGAGACGAACTCTGAGTCTGGTGTTTAGGCGTAGAATCTTCGGAGACGGGCTGCGTTCCATGGGTTCGGCTCGAGTCGGTTGTCAGATGCTTTACGTAGACGGTATGCTCCGCCGGTCAGGACATGGTCGATGATGAAGGGACCTTCCCACTTGGGCTTAAGTTTGTCCTTTTTCTTGTCCGGCAGGCGTAGAACGAGTTCGCCGACATTGTAAGTTTTGGCCCGTACTTCTCTGCTTTGATATCTTCGAGCCTGCTGCTGATAGAATGCGGAACGAGCCTTTGCCACGTCCCGCTCCTCCTCTAAGGCGTCCAAACTGTCCTGCCGATCCAACTCGGCTTCTCTTTCTTTGTACATGCGCACACGAGGTGAGTCATGAATTATATCGCAAGGCAGAACTGCCTCTGCGCCGTACACCATGAAAAATGGTGTGAATCCAGTAGTTCGGTTTGGCGTGGTCCGCAGCCCCCAGAGTACGGAGTTGAGCTCCTCTACCTAGTGCGTGTTAGATTCCTTGAGGGACCGCACTAGTCTGTGTTTGATGCCGCTCATGATTAGACCATTTGCTCGCTCGACTTGACTGTTAGTTTGGGGGTGATAGACTGAAGCGTAATCGAGCTTGATGCCCATGTTTTTGCACCATAGTTTAACCTCATCAGCAGTGAAGTTCGTGCCGTTATCAGTGATGATGCTGTGGGGGACGCCAAAACGGTGTACTACCCCGGATAGAAAGTCTATCACCGGTCCCGATTCTGCCGTTTTAACTGGCTTGGCCTCAATCCATTTGGTGAATTTGTCCACCATGACCAATAAGTATTTGTGCTTGTGGGTTCCCCCTTTAAGGGGTCCAACCATGTCAAGCCCCCAGACCACGAACGGCCAGGTAATGGGTATAGTTTTGAGGGTGGTGGGTGGCATGTGGCTCTGATTAGCAAAGAGCTGGCAACCGACACATCGTTGGACTAAGCCCTGAGCATCTGCCCGGGCTGTCGGCCAAAAAAATCATGTACAGAAGGCCTTGCCTACGAGTGCCCGAGCTGCAGCGTGGTGCCCGCCGAGTCCGGCGTGCATTTCAGCCAGGAGATTCCGCCCCTCTTCTTCGGAGATACACCTTTGAAGGACTCCGGTTGTGCTTTTCTTATAAAGTTCTCCCTCATGGACCTTGTAAGCTTTAGATCGCCGAACTATGCAGCGGGCCTCATTTTGCCATGAACACCGCATATGCTATCTTTTGATAATGTGGGTACCGGGACTTGCATGGAGTTAGAATAGTGGATATGTAGTACACTGGTTTTTGAAGAGGGAATCTGTGCCCTTTTGTCTCTCGCTCGACGACGAGTACCGCGCTGACAACTTGATGTGTTGCTGCGATATATAATAACATAGGTTCGCCCAGATTGGGCGCGGCCAGGACTGGATTTGTTGCCAGTATGGCCTTTATTTCTTCGAGTCCGGCTGTGGCAGCATCCGTCCATTCGAAATGTTCGGTGCGCCGGAGGAGGCGGTAGAGGGGCAGAGCCTTTTCTCCCAAACGGGAGATGAAGCGACTTCAGGCCGCTACGCATCCAGTTAGTTTTTGTATTTGCTTGAGGTCTTTTGGAATATCCAATTGTGACAGAGCTCGGATTTTGGCCGGGTTTGCTTCAATTCCTCTACCGGATACGATGAAGCCCAAGAGCTTTCCGGCTGGTACGCCGAAGACGCATTTTTCCGGATTGAGCTTAATATCATATGCTCGGAGGTTGTCGAATGTCACCCTCAAGTCTTCTACTAGAGTTTCGACGTGTTTGGTCTTGACGACCACATCGTCTACGTATGCCTCTACTATTTTGCCTATCTGGGTAGCCAGACATGTTTGAATCATGCGCTGATATGTTACGCCGGCGTTTTTGAGTCCGAAGGGCATTGTGTTGAAGCAGAATGGCCCATATGGAGTAATGAATGCTGTTGCGGCCTGGTCTTTCTCCGCCATCTTGATTTGATGGTATCCGGAGTATGCGTCAAGGAAGCACAATGAATCATGCCCTGCGGTAGCATCGATGATTTGGTTGATGCGAGGGAGGGGGAAAGGGTCATTTGGACAGTCCTTGTTAAGGTCTTTAAAATCGACGCAGAGGCGCCAGGATTTGTCCTTTTTTGGTACCATTACTAGATTGGCTAGCCAGTCCGGGTGTTTTATATCTCTGATGAATCCAGCTTCTAAGAGTTTGGCTAGCTCTTCTCCCATTGCCTGTCTTTTGGGTTCGGAGAATCGCTGAAGAGCTTGTTTGACCGGCTTGAATCCTTTTAGGATGTTTAGGCTGTGCTCTGCCAGCCTGCGTGGGATTCCTGGCATGTCTGAAGGGTGCCAGGCAAAAATGTCCCAATTTTCCTGAAGGAATTCTCGTAGTGCGGCTTCGACATCAGGACTTAATTGTGCCCCAATGGAGGCCGTCTTTGTGGGGTCCGTTGGATGGACCTGGAATTTGACTATTTCGTCTGCTGGTTTAAAAGAGGTGGACTTGGACCTCCTATCGAGTATCACATCGTCCCTATCCACCGTGGAGTGCAGCGTAGTTAGTTCCTCTGCCGCTAGGGCTTCGGATAATGCCTCTAGGGCCAGTGCGGCTGTCTTATTTTCAGCGCGGAGTGCTGTATCTGGATCACTGGCAAGAGTGATTATCCCATTGGGTCCGGGCATTTTGAGCTTCATGTACCCGTAGTGGGGTATAGCTTGGAAGATTGTGAATGCCTCTCTCCCTAACAAAGCGTGATATCCGCTGCCGAATGGGGCCACTTGGAACGTGACCTCCTCGGACTTGTAATTGTCTGGTGAGCCGAACACTACATCTAGTGTGATTTTTCCTGTGCAGCATACTTCTCGACTAGGGATTATCCCTCTGAAGGTAGTGCTGCTTCGCTCGATGCGGCTCCAGTCAATATCCATTTTTTGAAGGGTTTCCTCGTAGATGAGGTTTAATCCGCTGCCGCCATCCATGAGTACCTTGGTAAGGCAAAAGCCGTCCACTATCGGACTGAGGACCAATGCGGCTGGTGCTCTAGCTGTTCGGAATTTAGGTTCATTGCTGGCGTTGAAGGTGATAGCCGTGTCACTCCATGGATTTGCTGTTGCTACTTGGTAGACTTTAGAGAGGCCGCGGATTGTTCATTTTCGCATGTTATTTGATGCGAAAGTCTCGAAGACTGTTAATACCGTACCAGTACTGCTGGCCTGTTTGCCTGGGGCTAAAAAGTCTTCGCCACTTCTGGCCACCTGCCGTAGTATCCAACATGCTCGAAGGCTGTGTGTTGGAGTGGCACCCTCCATACTCTGGATTTTGCAGGGTCCGTTGAGCCAGCCCTCCAGTACGGTTCCATGCCCTTTAGGGGGTCTTTGCTTTTTGGTTTCTAACCCAGGTGCTTGAGTATGGCGCACCCTTTTACTTCGGACTAGGGTTGTGGTCAAGGCCGGACTGTCCCAAAACCTAGTTTCGGTGTTCTTGGCACTCTCTACCGCATAGTATTTTTGTATGATAGTCGCTAGGTCGATGAAGCGTGTAACTTCGCGACGACTTATGGCGTTCATGGTTCCCTTGTCCGTGCAATTGTTGCAGAAACTTGAAATCGCACTTTCTTCGCAGCAGTCCTTTATCCTGTTTATAACCAGGAGGAATCTGGCCCAGTAATGATGTACTGTTTCATCGGGCTCTTGCCGTATTCGAGATAGATCGCTTATGTTTGGGTGGGCGGGTGGAATCGAGTTCGGAACCCCGCCAGATCTGAGGCTCAAAGGCCAAGAAGTTTCCGGATTTGGAAGCTTGACTTGCTGGATGCTTTCCAACGAATCTAGTCCGATGCCTGACTCTAAGTTTAGTATTTGATTAGCGTCTGTCCCTTCGCGGGAATCCGGCTTGGAGGGATCGAGAATCCGGACATAGTTGGTTTTCAACGTAGAAGAAGGGTTGCCGCATTGTTCCTCTACCACGACAACATGGTGGGTGGCCTGAGGAGAGTTAATCTCTATCAGATCGGGTTTAAGCCCAATCTGATTGTAGTCTGTAGCGACTCCCAGGGCGGCGATGCGATCCAAGAGCTCGTTTACAGAGGAGAGCTCAATCGGATCTAACTGCTCGGCAGATTCCGGGCTGATGTGAAGATCGCTTTTGATGACCTGAGAGGTCATCGTCGGAGCGGTGGCCGAACAGGCGGTCATAAGAAAACCACCTAGCCGGACAGTTTGGCCGGCGGCCAAAGCTCTCTTGACGACGGTGCCGTCTTTAAAGACGGGAGAAGGCATCCTTCCTGATCGCGACGGCACAGAGGAACTCTCAATGAAAGCACCAATGTCGGTGTCAAAACCGGCGGATCTCGGGTAGGGGGTCCCGAACTGTGCGTCTAGGCGGATGGTAACAGGAGACGAGGGACACGATGTTTTTACCCAGGTTCGGGCCCTCTTGATGGAGGTAAAACCTTACCTCCTACTTGATTAATATTGATGATGTGGGTTACAAGAGAAGATCTACCATGAGATCAAGGAGGCTAAACCCTAGAAGCTAGCCTATGGTATGATTGTTGTTCGTCCTATGGACTAAAGCCATCCGGTTTATATAGACACTAGAGAGGGCTAGGGTTACACAGAGTCGGTTACATTGGTAGGAGATCTACATATCCGTATCGCCAAGCTTGCCTTCCACGCCAAGGAAAGTCCCATCCGGACACGGGATGAAGTCTTCAATCTTGTATCTTCATAGTCTTGGAGTCCGGCCGATGATGATAGTTCGGCTATCCGGACACCCCCTAGTCCGGGACTCCCTCAGCTGCGATGGCCGGCCATGTTGGGGTGGTTTTTTCGAGCGTGCTCTGATGATTCCTAACTTGGGGAAGATGGTGTGATTTGGATCTGAAGATCCCCATCTCTTTAATAGACAATTTCTTTACATGGTCAGGGTGGCAAGTGTAAAAATGCCCCGACTTCTCGCATTCGCCCGACACGTGGAGGCTGAGACTATTAAGGTACAGAAGCCGATGAGTGTAACATTAAATGGGAAGCCGGACACTTCTCTTTACAATAGGTATTTTGGAGAATTCAGAGAAGGAACCCGCCTTGTAATGTCGAAGACAATCTGTGCGTCGGACTCATCATCATTGAAGCCTGGTTCGGGGGCAACTGAGGGAGTCCTGGATTAGGGGGTCCTCAGACAGCCGGACTATATACATTAGCCGGACTGTTGGACTATGAAGATACAAGATAGAAGACCTTGTCATGTGTCCGGGTGGGACTCTCCTTTGTGTGGAAGGCAAGCTTGGCGATTCGGATATGTAGATTCCCTTCTCTGTAACCGACCTGATGTAACCCTAGCCCCCTCCCCGGTGTCTATATAAACCGGAGGGTTTAGTCTGTAGGACGACAACAATCATAATCATAGGCTAGCTTCCAGGGTTTAGCCTCTATGATCTCATGGTAGATCAAATCTTGTAATACTCATATCATCAAGATCAATCAAGCAGGAAGTAGGGTATTACCTCCATAGATAGGGCCCGAACCTGGGTAAACATCGTGTGCCCCGCCTCCTGTTACCATTAGCCTTATACGCACGGTTTGGGACCACCTACCTGAGATCCGCCGGTTTTGACACCGACATTGATGCTTTCATTGAGAGTTCCACTGTGACATCAAAAAAAGGTTTGATGGCTCGCCTTGTTATCAAGGAAAACATCACATCCGGGCTGCTCCATGGCTGTAATGCACTCGAGTACCTTCGTCTTAAGGAGATCAATGGTTGAGTACATTCCACATCACTTCCATGACTCTCTGGACTATTTATGTGTGTTGTTGGTTCGGCAGGAAGACATCACAAGATGTGTACCATGGTATGGTCATTGAGGACACACCTGCACTTGAGAGATTACTTGTACTTGATCAAGTAGGTCCAACAAGAATTAATGTCATTTCTGCGCCAAAATTGGTAGTGCTGGGCTACTCGTTTGACAAATACTCCAAACTTGTTATTGGATCCACACCCGTTCAGGTACAACAGCCGCCTTCTACCTCTCCTTCTACGAATTAACATTATTTCTAATTTTGAAGATGTTTGTCCGTCTGTCATTTAGAAAATGATTACGACAAGCCTGACCGCGAAACTACACACAGTGAAGGTCTTCGCACTAGAATCTATTGGCCCCAACCTGGAGCAAGTTGTCACTTTCCTGAGATGCTTTCCGTTCCTGGAGAAGCTATATATCGAGGTGATCGATGTTCCTTTTCCGTTAAATGTTAACCATAAGGTAGTTCAGTTTGTGACACCTTTTTCCAAGTTTACAATGACAATGTACTACGATTTCTGAAGGATTCTTTTGGAGGATTTCAGTACATACATATCTCCTTTTCCAAGTTTACAATGACAATGCTTGATCCATATGGTTACAATCCATATGCATTTCTCCTTTGGATTCATCTGTGCTAGTTTTCTTAGGGAACTTTTCATCCACTCCAACATCTTGTGAAGATGGTAGATGGCATGTTAATGCCCATGTTAATCATGTCAGATCAAAGATGGCATGTTAGTGCATTTTACAAATCCTGCAAACCAAATAGGCCTGTAGTAGTGTTCAAAACTGCATCTAGGCACTAACACATTTTCTTGTTTTGTAGATAAGATTAGGCACAGTGGTAGATAATGTGATACAATATAACAATCACGTCGAATGCCTAGATCTGCATCTCTCAGAAATTACTTTGAACTCCTACCGAGGGACCTTACCGGAGATTATATTCGCCAGGTTCTTTGTTGTCAGAGCAAGGGTGCTGAAGGTAATGAGGTTTGCCCTACATTTATTTCGGAAAAATGAATGGTTGATCAGCGCCGGTGCCAGTGGCAGAATGGAATAGGCGCCAAAAATGCTGAATTTCATTTTAGAACTTCAGATGACAGAGTAATTGGAACTCATCGTGTAAACTCCATACATGACTTCTCAGTGGCTGGCCCCTTTGCAAAAGTTGTGAGGTTTCGAAACCACACTTAGAAGTGGTAATATTAGTTTGAACCTCTCTGATATCCATGTTCAGTGGATCAACACGAGCATTTGCAACTGATGAGCTGAATTTCATTTATAACATCAGTTTGAACCTTGTAATCTTTGAATTTGAGCTATATAACTCTGGAATTTGAACCTTGTAATATTTCGAGCCTTTGTGGTACAATCGTTGAAATGGCATCGTATGAGACTCGTATATTGGTAGCACTATTTTGAATTTAATATGCAATGGTCTTAGATTTGATTTTATTAACCATTCTCGAATCTGTTTACCTTGTTGTCTCATAGCACATGATTTGTATAGCTAAGTCGACTGCGATCTTGGACATTATTGCACACAGTTGGTTTCTTCCATCGTGTGCCCTGTAGAGCGCACAATTAATTATCACACTCAAGTGTCCATCATCACCCTTCTGTGTAACTTTGACCTCATCACCCACGGGTAAACTTACGACGAAAGTCATTCCACACACTTCGTTTTTACAAAGCTTTTTGCCAACAAACGCCCATGATTTGTCCCTCTTCTATTCGACGCGTGGCAAACCAAGCCGGGCGGGAAGCTTGCACAGTAGCGCGGGAACATGCTCACCGATGATACATTTGGCGCCTATTCGAGCCCACGCGTGGTTAAACAGCGGTGTGGTGTTGTCAAGCGTGCACTGGAATCCTCACTTTGGTGCGGTGTTGTCAAGCGTGCACTGGAATCCTCCGGTATGAGCGCCATGACAAGACGTGACGATTACAGGCCGGCTGGCCCCCATTTGTTACAGCGGCTATTTAACCCTTGTGTCTCTTCAACCTTTTGATCGCTCCCCACCATTGCAAGAAGCACACCACCACAAAAAATTCTTAGAGAGTATCCTGCACTGTTCCGATGGCGCTCCGAGCGGCTGCCGATGAGGAGCAGCAGTTCACCATCCATGCCATGGTGGACACCCACCAAAGGTTCGAGGAGCTCTCGATGGTGTACACCAACCACCCGATCTGTGTGCAGAACTCCATCCGCATCATGGAGCTGTTGCATGCCGATGAGAAGTACAAGGTGGTCGGGTTCGACATCGAGCACACCCACGCTCGTGCCGGGTCTCGTACCAAGGTCGTCGTTGCCCAGATGTGCGTGGGCCACCACGTCCTCGTATACCACTACTGCCTGGCCACAAGGCCTTGGGAGCGTTTCGCCAGGTTTGTCAATAGCCCCCACTACATGTTCTCTATAGTCAACATCACCAACGATGTCAAGGTGCTCAAGAATTCGGGCATCGCCTGCCAGAATCTTGTCGACATCTAGGGCCAATACAAGATCTGGGGCAGCAAGGAGCATGAGAAGGACTCACTGGTTCACCTTGCTGAGGCCATCATCCACCCCTACTACAGAGACATGAAGGATTCCTGTAACAACGACAAGTGTGCCTGGCACTCGGCTTGGATGAAGAAACTCGGAAAATCTCATGTCGTGTATGGGGCCAAGGAGTCGTACACGTGGTACGACATGTACAGGCGGATCGTTGACATGAGGAAGTGCCTCCTTCCCCAAAACGGACAGGGATCCCGCCGGAAGCAGAGAAATGGTAAGCATCGTCACAACAAGAAGTAGATGATTAATTAGATCCTCGTTTCTCCTAGTTTAGTATGCATGTAATTGCTTGCTTTGGTGTGTGAAAATGCTATCTGTGTAGTCACTTGTGTAATTGTATGCTTAATTTGGTTATGTAATGTTGTATTTTTAAGTATATATGTTGATGCTCTATAGATAGAGCAAATTACATCACACACGGACTAAACAAGGGAACCCGTCAGTGATGATTTCATCAATCACTGACAATTGTATACCAGCAATCGTTTGCTCACAACACACACCACTTGTTAACAGGAATCGTCTGTGTTGTTATTGGTCTTCCCACACATTTCTGACTATAGAGCTGTTTGTCGCTGATGAACCACAAGTATAGGGGATCTATCATAGTCCTTTCGATAAGTAAGAGTGTCGAACCCAATGAGGAGCAAAAGGAAATGATAAGAAGTTTTCAGCAAGGTATTCTCTGCAAGTACTGAAATAAGTGGTAACAGATAGTTTTGTGATATGATAAATTATAACGAGCAACAAGTAACAAAAGTAAATAAAGTGCAGCAAGGTGGCCCAATCCTTTTTGTAGCAAAGGACAAGCCTGGACAAACTCTTATGATAGGAAAAGCGCTCCCGAGGACACCTGGGAATATCGTCAAGCTAGTTTTCATCATGCTCATATTATTCTCGTTCGGTACTTTGATAATTTGATATGTGTTTGGGCCGGTGCTTGGGTGTTGTTCTTACTTGAACAAGCATCCCACTTATGATTAACCTCTATTGCAAGCATCCGCAACTACAACAAAAGTATTAAGGTAAACCTAACCATAGCATGAAACATATGGATCCAAATCAGCCCCCTATGAAGTAACGCATAAACTAGGGTTTAAGCTTCTGTAACTCTAGCAAACCATCATCTACTTATTACTTCCCAATGCCTTCCTCTAGGCCCAAATAATGGTGAAGTGTTATGTAGTCGACGGTCACATAACACCACTGGAGGCTAGACAACATACATCTTATCAAAATATCGAACGAATACCAAATTCACATGACTACTAGTAGCAAGACTTCTCCCTTGTCCTCAGGAACAAAAATAACTACTCACAAAGCATATTCATGTTCCTAATTAGAGGGGTAATAATGTGCATAAAGGATCTGAACATATGATCTTCCACCAAATAAACCAACTAGCATCAACTAGAAGGAGTAATCAACACTACTAGCAACCTAGTAGCACAAATCCCGGACTTGGAGACAAGAATTGGATACAAGAGATGAAGTAGGGTTTGGAGATGAAATGGTGCTGATGAACATGTTGATGGAGATTGCCCCCTCCCGATGAGAGGAGCTTTGGTGATGATGATGATGATGATTTCCCCCTCCCGGAGGGAAGTGTCCCCGGCAGAACAGCTCTGCCGGAGCCCTAGATTGGTTCCGCCAAGGTTCCGCCTCGTGGCGGCGGAGTTTCGTCCCGAAAGGTTGCCTTCTATTTTTTTCTCATCGAAAGACTTCACATAGTAGAATACGGGCGTCGGAGAGCCACCAGGGGGCCCACGAGGTAGGGGGCGCGCCCAGGGGGGGCGCGCCCCCACCCTCGTGAGCAGGGTGTGGGCCCCCTGGCCTTCATCTTTGGCGATGATTTTTATTTATTTATTCTAATATATTCCATGGAGTTTTAGGACTTTTGGAGTTGCACAGAATAGGCCTCCAATATTTGCTCCTTTTCCAGCCCAGAATTCCAGCTGCCGGCATTCTCCCTCTTCATGTAAACCTTGTAAAATAAGAGAGAATAGCCATAAGTATTGTGACATAACGTGAAATAACAACCCATAATGCAATAAATATTGTCATAAAAGCATGATGCAAAATGGATGTATCAACTCCCCCAAGCTTAGACCTCACTTGTCCTCAAGTGAAAAGCCGATAACAATAAATATGTCCTCATGTTTAGAGGTAGAGGCGTCGATAAAAATAAAATACGAACATGAAGGCATCATGATTATTTTCATAACAGCAACATATAAAGATTTTGTCATATGATTACTTATGTTCAAGTGATGATCTTTTCACAAGGCCAAAAGCATGAATCAGAAACCTTATTGAGCACCAACAAATTATAACCTCAGTCATTGAAGCAATTGCAATTTATCATAACATCAGAAAGAGTCTATGTCAGTGCTTAAAAGCAAGTCCACATAGTCAACTATCACTTAGTCCTTCATAATTGCTAACACTCAGACGATACTTGTGGTTACGGAGTTTTAGTCGGACACAGGGAAAGATAGGGGCTTATAGTTTTGCCCCACAACCTTTTACCTCAAGGGTAATTTCAACAATAATAATTCATGCCCCCCCACATCCAATTAGATATATATATCATGTTCTTTCCAACATGCTGAGCTTGCCAAAGGATAAATAAAAAAGGAAAGGTGAAGATCACCGTGACTCTTGCATAAGGTAGAGAAAAATAATAAAAGATAGGCCCTTCGCAGAGGGAAGCAGAGGTTGTCATGCGCGTTTAGGGTTGATGCACAAAATCTTAATGCAAAAGAACGTCAGTTTATATTGCCCCTTGTATGTGAACCTTTATTATGCAGTCCATCGCTTTTATTGCGTCCACAACAAGTTCGTACAAAGTTTATTTTCTCCGCACTAATAAGTCATGCATATTTAGAGAGCAATTTTTATTGCTTGCACCGATGACAACTTACTTGAAGGATCTTACTCAATCCATAGGTAGATATGGTGGACTCTCATGGCAAAACTGGTTTAAGGGTATTTGGAAGCACAAGTAGTATTTCTACTTGGTGCTGAGAATTTGGCTAGCATGAGGGGGAAGGCAAGCTCAACACGTTAGAGGATCCATGACAGTATACTTTATCTCAGATGTAAGAAAACATAACTCATTATGTTGTCTTCCTTGTCCAACACCAACTCTTTAGCATGTCATATTTTAATGGGTGCTCCCAATCATAAAAGATGTCAATGATAATATATCTATATGAGAAACCTCTCTTTCCTTATTACTTCCTATTAATTGCAACAATGACCAAAGCTATATCTGCCAACTCCCAACAACCTTTAATCATCATACTCTTTCTATGTGAAGTCATTACTTTCACTAAGATCAATATGAACTCTTTGATTCTTTTTATTATTTTTCTTCTAATCACCCAAGATCATGGCAAAATACTCAAGCCATCGACTCAACACTAATCTTTATTATATAGCTCACGGACTCGATTACAAAGAAGGATCATAAAGCAAAACTCAAAACTAGATCATGCCATGACTTTATTCTACTAAATCAAGATACTACTAAAAGGATCGAACTAAGAAAAACGGTAAAGATAGGAGTTGTGATGGTGATACGATACCAGGGCACCTCCCCCAAGCTTGGCATTTGCCAAGGGGAGTGCCCATACCCATGTGATTATGTCCTCGGAGATGATGAAGTAGGAGTCGTTGCACTTTTCTTCTCTAGCTTACGCCCGAGGCTAAAATTTTCCTCCCTCATATCCTCATTCTCGAGCTCAAGTTTCATTATCTTCTTGCACAATGTTGCCTTGCTATCCTACAAAAAAACATGGTGGGATAGTTTGGACCTTAGGGAGGCTTGACTTCTTGAACTCCACATGCATGTCACTAGGTTGAGGCAGTGGGTAGTCCTCTTCATCAGAGCTTGTCTCCTCCTTCCTCTTTGGATCATAGTCTTCTTCTTCCTCTGTGGTCCATCCATAGTGTTCCAAGTCCCCATATACTCTTGGATTTGCAATATAATCAGCTATGTAGCTCTCTCCCTCCGAATCTTGGGATGACATCTTGTTCAAATCTGCAGCAGGAACAGCTTGAAACGAAAATAGAGGATATTTGCGTGATACGGTGGTCAAAACCTTCGGGAGAATATATAATGAATTTTTACCGACCAAAATACGTATCATGCAGGGAAACGGAGTCTGGAGAGCACACGAGGTGCTCACGAGGTAGGGGGCGCGCCCAGGGGGTAGGGCATGCCCTCGACCCTCGTGGAGGCCTCGTGTCCTTCCCGGACTGCCACTTATTTTTCTATTTTTCTAAATATTCCAAAACAGAGAAATATTGCCTTAAAAATTGTTTTGGAGTCGGTTTACTTACCGTAACACATACCTATTCCTTTTCGGAGTCCGAAACGGGCTGGAAAGTGTCCCTTATGTATTCCTCCGGGTTATGGTTTCAATAATATTGGTTTCAACATTTATAGGATTACCTGAGATATAGTGTTTGATCCTTTGACCGTTTACCACCTTCGGATTTGTGCCTTCGAAGTTGTTGATTTTTATGGCACCGGAGCAATAGACCTCCTCGATAACGTAGGGACCTTCCCATTTGGAGAGAAGTTTTCCTGCAAAAAATCTTAAACTAGAGTTGTATAGCAATACATAATCACCTACATTAAACTCACGCTTTTGTATACTTTTGTCATGCCATCTTTTAACTTTTTCTTTAAACAACTTGGCATTTTCATAAGCTTGGGTTCTCCATTCATCAAGGGAGCTAATATCAAATAACCTCTTCTCACCGGCAAGTTTGAAATCGTAGTTTAGCTCTTTAATAGCCCAATATGCCTTATGTTCTAGTTCGAGAGGTAAGTGACAAGCTTTTCCATAAACCATTTTATACGGAGACATACCCATAGGATTCTTATATGCAGTTCGATAGGCCCATAATGTGTCATCTAGTTTCTTGGACCAATTCTTTCTAGACCTATTAACCGTCTTTTGCAAAATTAATTTGAGCTCTCGATTGCTCAATTCTACTAGACCACTAGACTGAGGGTGATACAGAGATGCGATTATGTGATTAGCGTCATATTTAGCAAGCATCTTACGGAAAGCACCATGAATAAAGTGTGAACCACCATCAGTCATTAAATATCTAGGGACTCCAAACCTCGGGAAAATAACTTCCTTAAGCATTTTAATAGAAGTGTTATGATCAGCACTACTAGTTGGAATAGCTTCCACCCACTTAGTAACGTTATCAACATTAACTAAAATATGAGTATATCCATTAAAGGCAGGAAAAGGTCCCATATATTCAAAGCCCCAAACGTCAAATGTTTCAATAACAAGTGAATAATTCATAGGCATTTCTTGACGTCTACTAATATTACCAATTCTTTGACATTCATCGCAAGACAAAACAAACTTACGGGCATCCTTGAGGAGAGTAGGCTAATAAAACCCAGATTGCAATACCTTATGTGCAGTTCTATCTCCAGCGTGGTGTCCTCCATAAGCTTCAGAGTGACATATGCGTAGGATATGTTCCTGTTCATGCTCAGGTACACAACGTCTAATAACACCATCTACTCCTTTATAAAGATGCGGGTCATCCCAAAAGTAATGTCGCAAGTCATAGAAAAACTTTTTCTTTTGTTGGTATGTGAAGCTAGGTGGTATAAATTTAGCAACAATATAATTAGCATAATCAGCATGCCATGGAGTGCTACGAGAAGTGCTTATGACATTTAATTGTTCATCAAGAAAGCTATCATCAATAGGTAGTGGGTCATCAAGAACATTCTCTAACCTAGATAAGTTATCTGCAACAGGGTTCTCAGCTCCCTTTCTATCAACAATATGCAAATCAAATTCTTGCAGTAGGAGAACCCATCTAATGAGTCTAGGTTTTGCATCTTTCTTTTCCATAAGATAT
Organism: Triticum aestivum; assembly: GCF_018294505.1. Classification (NCBI taxonomy): domain Eukaryota; kingdom Viridiplantae; phylum Streptophyta; class Magnoliopsida; order Poales; family Poaceae; genus Triticum; species Triticum aestivum. The sequence goes on from NC_057801.1 coordinate 736,051,102, forward strand.
TCAATAGCAACATGATCGGTGTGAATAGTTACTTTAGAATCAACAATATAAGGTCTAAACTTATCACAAGCAAACACAACCGCTAAAAGTTCCTTTTCGGTAGTAGCATAATTTCTTTGAGCACTATCTAGAGTCTTACTAGCATAATGGATAACATTTAATTTCTTATCAACTCTTTGCCCTAGAATAGCACCTACAGCATATTCACTAGCATCACACATAATTTCAAAGGGTAAATTCCAATTAGGTGGCTGAACAACAGGTGCAGAGACTAATGCTTTCTTAAGTATTTCAAATGCTTCTATGCAATCATCATCAAAGACAAATGGTACATCTTTTTGTAATAAATTAGTCAGAGGCCGAGAGATTTTTGAAAAGTGCTTAATGAACCTCCTATAAAATCCGGCGTGACCAAGGAAACTTCTTATACCTTTGATGTCCTTGGGACATGGCATCTTTTCAATAGCATCAACATTGGCCTTATCAACTTCAATACCTCTTTCAGAAACTTTGTGCCCCAAGACAATACCTTCATTAACCATAAAGTGACACTTTTCCCAATTCAAGACAAGATTAGTTTCTTCACATCTCTGCAAAACTCGATCAAGATTTCTCAAGCAATCATCACAAGAAGAACCATAGACGGAAAAGTCGTCCATGAAAACCTCACAAATTTTCTCGCAAAAGTCAGAGAATATAGCCATCATGCATCTTTGAAAGGTAGCAGGTGCATTACATAAACCAAATGGCATACGTCTATAAGCAAAAGTACCAAAAGGGCATGTAAAAGTAGTCTTTGATTGATCCTTAGCTGACACAGGTATTTGGGAGAAACCAGAATAACCATCTAGAAAGCAACAATGTGTATGTTTGCATAATATTTCTAGAATTTGATCAATAAAAGGTAAGGGGTAATGATCTTTCTTAGTAGCTTTATTTAATTTGCGGAAATCAATTACCATCCTATAGCCTGTGATAATTCTTTGCGGGATCAATTCATCTTTATCATTAGGGACAATAGTAATACCTCCCTTCTTAGGGACACAATGGACAGGACTTACCAACTGACTATCAGCAACGGGATAAATTATACCTGCCTCTAGAAGCTTAATTATTTATTTTCTTCCCACTTCCTTCATTTTAGGATTCAGACGTCGTTGAGGATCATGAACTAGTTTGGCATCCGCTTCCAAATTTATTTTATGTTGACATAGAGTGGGACTGATGCCCTTAAGATCATCCAGAGTATATCCAATAGCGGCACGATGCTTCTTCAGAGTTTTCAATAATCTTTCTTCTTCATGCTCTGAAAGGTTAGCACTAATAATAACAGGATATATTTTCTTTTCATCAAGATAAGCATATTTAAGATTATCAGGCAACGGTTTAAGCTCAAACACGGGATCACCCTTGGGTGGAGGAGGATCCCCTAGGATTTCAATAGGCAAATTGTGTTGCAGAATAGGTTCCCGTTTAAAGAATACTTCATCTATTTCCCTTCTTTCATTCATGAACATATCATTTTCATGGTCTAGCAAATACTGTTCTAAACGATCACTAGGAGGTACGACAATAGAAGAAAGACCAATAATTTCATCCTTACTAGGAGATTCTTCCTCACGATGTTGTTTACTAAATTTAGAGAAATTAGACTCATGAACCATATCATCCAAGCCAATAGTAACAACATTCTTTTCGCAGTCTATCTTAGCATTAACAGTATTCAAGAAGGGTCTCCCAAATATAAAGGGACAAAAGCTATCTTGTGGAGAACCAAGAACAAGAAAATCAGCGGGATATTTGGTTTTCCCACACAAGACTTCAACATCTCTAACAATTCCCACTAGAGAAATAGTATTTCTATTGGCAAGTTTAATTGTGACATCAATTTCTTCTAACTCAGCAGGTGCAATATCATGCATAATTTCTCTGTATAAGTCAATGGGTATTACACTAGCACTAGCACCCATATCACATAAGCCATGATAATAATGATCTCCTATTTTAATAGAAATAACAGGCACGCCTACCACGGGTCTATGTTTATCTCTAACACAAGGTTTAGCTATTCTAGCAGTTTCACCCTGGAATTGAGTAACATGCCCATCGATATTATCAGACAAGAGATCTTTAACAATAGCAGTATTAGGTTCTACTTTGACTTTCTCAGGAGGTGTATAAGTTCTAATATTGCTTTTACGAACAATAGTTGAAGCTTTAGCATGATCCTTCATTCTAACAGGGAAAAGTGGTTTCTCAACATAAGAAGTGGGAACAATAGGATCATTATAAGTTACAATCTTTTCTTCAACTTTAATAGGTGCAGCTACTTTTAATTCTATGGGAGGATGATATTTAAACCACTTATCCTTGGGGAGATCAACATAAGTAGCAAAAGATTCACAGAAAGAAGCTACTATCTCAGAGTCAAGTCCATATTTAGTGCTAAACTTACGGAAAATATCGGTATCCATAAAAGAATTAACACAATCAAACTTAGGTGTCATACCTGACTCCTTACCTTCGTCAAGGTCCCAATCTTCAGAGTTGCATTTAATTCTATCCAATAAATTCCATCTAAATTCAATAGTCTTCATCATAAAAGAGCCAGCACAAGAGGTATCGAGCATGATGCGATTGTTATAAGAAAGCCGAGCATAAAAACTTTGCATAATCAATTCTCTTGCGAGCTCATGATTGGGGCATGAATATAACATTGATTTAAGCCTCCGCCAAGCTTGAGCGATGCTTTCTCCTTCGCGAGGCCAAAAATTATATATATAATTGCGATCAAGATGAACAAGATGCATAGGGTAATACTTTTGATCAAATTCCAATTTCAATCTTTTATAGTTCCATGATCTCATATCATCACATAGCCTATACCATGTCAATGTGTCTCCCTTCAAAGATAAAGGGAAATCCTTCTTCTTAACAACATCGTCGGGTATACCTGCCAGCTTAAATAGTCCACAAATATCATCCATATAGCATAGATGTTCATCAGGATGCTTTGTTCCATCTCCTGTAAAAGTGTTAGCTAGCAGTTTTTCCATCAAACCCGAAGGAATCTCAAAAGGAGTTTCATTTTCAATAGGTTCAGTAGGTTGAGGACAAACTCTTTGCTCTACTGGACGGGGTGAAGATACCCTGAACAAGCCCCTCAGACAATTACTTCCATAGTAACAAGTGACAGAAAATTTCAGCACACTAAATAAATCTTTCCTTACCAAATTCCACCTACCAAAGGCGCTTCAGTCCCCGGCAATGGTGCCAGAAAAGAGTCTTGATGACCCACAAGTATAGGGGATCTATCATAGTCCTTTCGATAAGTAAGAGTGTCGAACCCAACGAGGAGCAGAAGGAAATGATAAGCAATTTTCAGCAAGGTATTCTCTGCAAGTACTGAAATAAGTGGTAATAGATAGTTTTGTGATAAGATAAATTATAATGAGCAACAAGTAACAAAAGTAAATAAAGTGCAGCACGGTGGCCCAATACTTTTTGTAGAGAAGGACAAGCCTGGACAAACTCTTATAATAGGAAAAGCGCTCCCGAGGACACATGGGAATATCGTCAAGCTAGTTTTCATCACGCTCATATGATGTTTTCATCATGCTCATATGATTCGCGTTCGGTACTTTGATAATTTGATATGTGGGTGGACCGGTGCTTGGGTGATGTTCTTACTTGAGCAAGCATCCCACTTATGATTAACCTCTATTGCGAGCATCCGCAACTACAACAAAAGTATTAAGGTAAACCTAACCATAGCATGAAACATATGGATCCAAATCAGCCCCCTACGAAGCAATGCATAAACTAGGGTTTAAGCTTCTGTCACTCTAGCAACCCATCATCTACTTATTACTTCCCAATGCCTTCCTCTAGGCCCAAATAATGGTGAAGTGTTATGTAGTCGACATTCACATAACACCACTAGAGGCTAGACAACATACATCTTATCAAAATATCGAATGAATACAAAATTCACATGACTACTAGTAGCAAGACTTCTCCCTTGTCCTCAGGAACAAATGTAACTACTCACAAAGCATATTCATGTTCATAATCAGAGGGGTAATAATGTGCATAAAGGATCTAAACATATGATCTTCCACCAAATAAACCAACTAGCATCAACTACAAGGAGTAATCAACACTACTAGCAACCTACTAGCACCAATCCCGGACTTGGAGACAAGAATTGGATACAAGAGATGAACTAGGGTTTGGAGATGAGATGGTGCTGGTGAAGATGTTGATGGAGATTGCCCCCTCCCGATGAGAGGAGCGTTGGTGATGACGATGGTGATGATTTCCCCCTCCCGGAGGGAAGTGTCCCCGGCAGAACAGCTCTGTCGGAGCCCTAGATTGATTCCGCCAAGGTTCCGCCTCGTGGCGGCAGAGTTTCGCCCCGAAAGGTTGCCTTCTATTTTTTTCTCATCGAAAGACTTCATATAGGAGAAGACGGGCGTCGGAGAGCCACCAGGGGGCCCATAAGGTCGGGGGCGCGCCCAGAGTGGGCGCGCCCCCCACCCTCGTGAGCAGGGTGTGGGCCCCCTGGCCTCCATCTTTGGCGACGATTTTTCTTTATTTATTCTTAGATATTCCGTGGAGTTTCAGGACTTTTGGAGTTGCGCAGAATAGGCCTCCAATATTGCTCCTTTTCCAGCCCAGAATTCCAGCTCCAGGCATTCTCCCTCTTCATGTAAACCTTGTAAAATAAGAGAGAATAGCCATAAGTATTGTGACATAACGTGAAATAACAGCCCATAATGCAATAAATATTGTCATAAAAGCATGATGCAAAATGGACGTATCAGTCGCCTATCACACGTATCTTGTTATATTGAACCATTTCTTTTCTCTTGTCTCAATACAAACTATTCATCCGAGTGAACCGCATGTTGTATATCGTAAACACCTTGATCTGGCTGTCCGTTTCTTTTGTGTTGCCTAATCACAAATAGTTCATCCGAGTGAACCCTATGTTGTGTATCGCACACGCCTTCATCTAGCTGCCCGTTTCTTTTGTTCCTCCTCATCACAAATAATTAATTGAACTGAACCGTATGCCCTGCATCGCACACGTAGCTAAAATCTGAACCATGTTTGATGCATCCGTCATTGCAAATGTTTTGCACATTTTTAAAGGTTCTCTTACACCACCGTTTGCGATTATTGCATCGCACATAGTTTCTCGAAGGGTCTCTGATCGTATGTGGCACCCCGACTCAGAGAAACCGGTTTATCCTGCATTGCCAGTCCAGAGACCATGTCTTCTGGCAACACACAACATCTCCGTACATAATACAACCACTTTATTGATGCTAGCAGAACGTAGTTCATATTACAACAAGTTAGGAGGACAAGTGACACACACGATGCGGCTGAACAATATGTACATTATTTAATGAACATAAGGGGGCCTCCATCATGATGACTACACAGCAGCAGAACGACGACGAAGTGGGACTCCATAGCACAGGGACACCGATGTGAACACGATCTAGACTCGAACAGCACTCCGTTCCAACGAACCATTCCTGAAATCTGGCATGGCACGCCAGGTCAGTACATTGAATGTACTTGCAAGCTCACAACAAGCATAAACATAATGACAAACAATATCATGATATTAACCAATTTAATCATCAATGCAAGATCATGCTATGGATGGAGTGAACCAAATCTCGTGCCTCAAGTCCCACGGACTTTCTTACTAACGAGTTACCACGTAACCAATGGTGATCTCTCTCGGATTGCAAAACGTACCAACCACGTGGTCATCAAACGGATTGCCACGCAACCAAACGGTGATCTTTCTCAGATCACAAACGGACCAACATCTTGGTCATCAACATCAACACGGTTCTTCAACCATCCTCTTTCCAACAGTGCCATGTTATTTTAGTGTGCAAGATTTATTTAAAACGTTGACCCATTGTGTGACCTACGTTCAAGCGTATCCGTAACCGTGGACTCGGCTATCGATAGATTTCATACACTCTGCAGACGTAGTGCATTGTACCTACACCAATGAACCCATGGCCTCGCACTCCCATTCAGGTGGACCAACGGTATTCCAACAAAACCCCTCCATTGCCACGACACTCTCTCTGCCACTCCAACTAACTCCCCACTGGGCTAAGTCATGGGTGGCCCCGTGTCTACCACAGATACCAACGGCCATCGTCGTGGCAAAACGGCCACATCGTGGCAAAATGGTCCCAAACTGGGACAAGGTACCATAACAACATCAACAACGGGCACACAAGGTTATGTCTGCTTACCGAGCCAGGGTACCGCACGCCCATAACCTTCCCTCATCGGAGGTACCGACCAGAGGCATGACAAAGGACCGAATAAAGGCCTTCCCATAAAGGCAAATGTGTATGCGCTGGGAAAAACTCGATTCAGTGGCACCATGACCCGATCAACGATATGTTCAAGTTGATTTATTATCAGGTTCGACTTAAAATAAAAATGACCGGTGTCATGACATGCCATGCAAATTCACTCATATAACATGCTTCACTAATCATCAGAACCATACCGGGTCAATTTATATCAAGCACTAACCAAACATTTCAGAAACTCATGGCACTATTCTGGTCATGTTTATGCATTAAATAATCATGGCAATGACTTAGCATACTCATTTTCTTACTCAAGAAAATATTATCCAAACTAGTCCCCTCTATAAGCAAATTAATTCTCCATAACCTATCATTACTTATAATAACTCAAATCCAACTTAGTTAACTTTTAACTTTCTGCTAGTCAACATAACCACATGAATAAGCTTGCAATAGAATGTAAATAATTATTTAACTAGGTAATTTAAATGCATGACTAATTTAATCATTAAATTTGAAAATAAATCACAAATACTGCAATGGCACCAAGAAAATGTTGGTGTGGCTTGCCTTAGTGCAGATGAGGGTCACACTCCTCCTAGTGATCCTCAAGACAAGCTTCATTCTCTGAAAACAATTATAAACACAAAAAGAAAACATCAAGAACCCTTCTTAAATTTACCAGAAAATCTAGGAAGCAGGGAAAAATCCCATCTTTTGTTTGCTGCTAGAGATTTTCACACACAACACAATGCAAAAAGAATCAATTCATTTGGACATATGGTTAAAAAGTTGTGGCTGTTTGAAGTGTTCTTGAATTATTTAAATTTTGAATTTAAATAAAGAGAACATGGGGTGATGTCGAAGGCATGAACCCCGCGGGGCACCACCACTCATACCGCTTCGGGCGCGTAGAGAGTGGCTAACTAGAGGGCCCCGCTAGTCAGGTGAGAGGAAGGGGGAGAAAGAGACAGAGGGCGGCGGGGCTCCGTCGGAGCACACACCGGCAAGAAGGGCTACTTGGCCAAAACTGGAGGGAGGGATCGAAAGAGGGGACGGAGGCGCACCTGCCCGTACCCATAGGTTAGCTAGGGGTGGTCGGACGGCGTCGGAAATGGCCTCTCCAGCGGCGACAGAAAGCAGAGTTCACCGGAGTTGAAGATGACGGCGACTAGAGGCAGCACCAGAGGCTCCATTCGGGTTGAACAGCACCACCGAGGCACGACGGAGGCCCTGGAAGGGTCGCCTGATCTTGGGAGGGGCTGGAGCAGCGCGGACGGATAGGGGGGATCGCCGGCGAGCTCGAGCTCGGGGACGGTGGCCCGAGGCCTGCCCGGTCGGGCCACGGCTTTCTACAGGTTTGTGGAGTGTGTGTGAGGAGTGGATGATGCTTGAGGAGGCTGGGAAGAGCTTTATTTATAGCCAAGCGATGAGAGGTGCTCAGGCTCCACCACAGGACACCTGGATGCCGCGCCTGGCAACGGGGAGCGTCAGTGAGAGAGGGGGAAGGCGACACAACTCACGCGGGAGCTGTGGGCGAGCGGAGACGAGCACAGGAGTGAGGGGATTGCGATGAACACAGTGCACAGCGCATTGTTGGGTTGGCCGGACCGTGCCCGTGCTCGCTGCGGCCAGCTCCGACGTCGGCGAGCGCCATGGTGAAGTTAATGGCGTCGGGACGGTGATGGTGGCGGGGTTTGGCAAGGTTTGGCAGGCAGGAAAGCGATCACGCGAGCAACAGAGGCTAGGGAGCGATGCAGAGGGCGTCGGCTGCATGCCAGCACGCTTGGACGAACGCGGTCACCGCGTGAACTCTGACCTCAGGCCGAGCTAAGCCTAAACTTCATGTCTGGCATGTTTTTCGTGGTAGATTTAAAGGTTACCACACTTTGGTTTGAGCTCAGACACAGTGAACATGATTTTTACTTCACTGCAAGTTACTGGACAGTAACTTTGAGAGCTTGCTGTGGTTAAACGGTTGGGAGTTGGGAGCTGTGCTTTGGTGGTTAGTACTGATCTAGGAAGGTAGTGACGCACCATTGGAGCAAGTAAAATGGTAGTTGTTGTAGAAACTACCATTTCTGTCCAGAACAGAAAATAATTTGAGTAGCAAAAATATTCCAAAAAGTGGTGTGGTATTTTTGCTCAGGGAGGTGCCCTAGGCTTCAAAGGATTTTTGTGAATCTTCTCAGATTTTTGTGGGCAAGAAAAATAGGGGTTGCTTTGATGCACAAGTTTATGTTTAGGGTTTTTGAGAGGAAAATGAATATTTTTCATTAAATAAAAATATCCATGGCATTATTTTGAGGTAGAATAGAGAGGAAATGATGGTTTGGAGGAGGAGTGAGCCACTTGGGTGATAGCCAAGGTGATGCCCAAGTGTTTTAAGTCCAACTGAAATGATTCAAACTCAAAATTGAAATCAAAACCCACCTGAAAACCAGAAGAGAAAAGAGGGCAAAAACCAGGTTGTCACAAACCTCCCCCACTTAGGATGAATCTTGTCCTCGAGATTCGGTTGCTTGGGAAAACAATTCAGGATAATTTGCCTTTAGAAATTCTTCTTGCTCCCAGGTTGCTTCTGCCTCTGTATGATGGTCCCACTAGACCTTGTAAAATTTTCTCGTCTTGCTTTGAGTAACACTTTCCATTTCATCCAAAAAATTTAACAGTCTCTCTTCATATGTTAAATCCTTAGCCAACTCTATTTCTGTCATAGCAGTCCTTTTCTCGGGCAGTGATATGCATCGTCTCAACTGGGAGACATGGAACACGTTGTGCACTTCTGACAACTCTGGCGGCAGCTCCAACTGATATGCAACAGTACCCACTTTGGACATAACCGGGAATGGACCAATAAACTTGGGTGCCAATTTTCCGCGAGTCTGAATCCTTTTTATTCCCTTCATAGGAGTGACTCTGAGGTACACTTGTTCTTCGGGCTCAAAACTGACCTATCGGTGCTTTGCATCATAATAGCTCTTTTGTCGGGATTTGGCCAGTTGTAGATGGTCTCTGATTTCTTGTACTTGCCTTTTAGCTTCCATCATGAGGTCTATCCCAAAGAGAGGGCTATCCCCAGTTTGAGACCAATTCAACGGGGTGCGGCACTTACGGCCATACAAAGCCTAATATGGTGACATTTTTAAACTGGCCTGGAAACTGTTGTTGTAGGAGAATTCAGCATATGGCAGACAGTCTTCCCACTTAGGCCCTTGGGCCAAGGCACATGCTCGTAGCATATCTTCTAGTATTTGGTTTACTCTTTCAGTCTGCCCATCGAAGTGAGGATGGTAAGCGGTACTATATTTTAATGATGTTCCCAAAGCTTGATGGAGACGGGACCAGAAAGCGGAGGTAAATAGGGACCCTCGGTCAGAAGTGATTGTTTGAGGGACGCCGTGTAAACTGCTATTCTGGAAACATATGTTGTGCGAGCTGATCAGCATGGTATGTGGTTCTGATGGGAAGGAAATGTGCTACCTTGGTTAACATATCCACTATGACCCATACTGTGTCATTGCCTCGCTGAGTTTTTGGTAGCCAGGTGATAAAATCCATGCAGATGTCATCCCGCTTCCATTGTGGAACAGGCAACGGTCGGAGGAGTCCGGCTGGTTTCTGGTGCTCTGCCTTTACTTTATTGCATATGTCGCAGCAGGCCACAAAATATGCTATGTCCTTCTTCATTCCATCCCACCAGAATATTTGGCAAAGGTCTTCGTACATTTTAGTACCTCTGGGGTGGATAGTATATGAGGATTCGTGTGCTTCGGAAAGTATTTTCTTCCTTAAACCTTCTTGACTTGGTACACAAATCCTCCCGCGGAACCGTAGTGTACCTAAATGGTCCTTGGAAAAATCCGAGGTCTGTCCTGCTAGCATTTGCTTGACATATTTTTTGTAAGATTGTGTCATCCAGCTGGGCCTTGCGAATCTCATCCTCGAGGGTAGGAGTAATTTACATAACATTAGCAAGACCAGCTTCAACTATGACCAGATTGAGCTGAGCAATTTCTTCTTGGAGTTCGGAAGGCATGGTTGCCATCATGGCATTTAAACTGACAGGCTTTCTGCTGAGTGCATCGGCCACCATGTTGGCCTTACCCGGGTGGTAATTAATTCCAAGGTCATAGTCCTTTGACTAACTCAAGCCATCTGCGTTGGTGGAGATCCAAATCTGGCTGAGTGAATATATACTTGAGGCTTTTGTGGTCGGTAAATATTTGGCACCTTTTTCCAATGAGATAGTGCCTCCAGATTTTTAGAGCATGAACCACCGCGGCCAATTCCAGATCATCAGTAGGATAGTTCCCTTCATGGGGTCGCAGCTGACAAGGGGCATAAGCTACTGACTTTCCATCTTGCATAAGTACGCATCCAAGAACCTGTCTGGAAGCATCACAATATACATCTAAGTTGCGGTAGATGTCTGGAAGTGTCAACACAGGGGCTGAGGTCAATCTGATTTTCAGCTCGTTAAAACTTTTCTCACAATCTTCAGTCCATTCAAATTTCTTATCCTTTTTGAGAAGCTCTATCATTGGCTTGGCAATTTTAGAGAAACCTTCAATGAACCGGTGATAGTATCCGGCTAATCCAAGGAAACTCTAGATTTGAGACACTGTTGTGGGTGCCAACCAATCAAGCACGTCTTTTACTTTGCTAGGATCGACAGCTATACCTTCCGCGGATAGTATGTGCCCAAGGAATCCAACTTGCTTGAGCCAAAACTCACATTTACTGTATTTGGCATACAGTTGATGGTCACAGAGTCTTTGTAAGACAGATCGGAGGTGTCCTTTGTGCTCGTCTTCACTTGTTGAGTATATGAGAGTATCATCGATAAAAAACACCACAAATTCATTGAGGAAATCCATGAATACTTTATTCATCATGTGCATGAAGAAAGAAGGGGCATTGGTGAGGCCGAAGGACATAACAGTATATTGATAAAGACCGTACCGAGTAGTGAATGCAGTCTTATGAATATCTTCCTTTTTAATCTTGAGTTGGTGGTATCTGGTCCTCAAATCAATCTTGGAGAATACTTTGGCCCCACAAGTTGATCAAATAAGTCATCAATCCTGGGCAGTGGATATTTGTTTTTGATGGTGACATCATTCAGCTGACGGTAATCTACACACATACGGAGACTTCCATCTTTTGTATCCACGAATATAGCAGGTGATCCCCATGGCGAGGAACTGGGGCTGATATAACCTTTTTGGAGCATCTCATCAAGCTGTTTCCTTAGCTCCACTAATTCTGATGACGGGATTCGATAATATTTTTTGTATAACGGTGCGGTTCCAGGCACAAGATCGATTGCAAACTCGAGCTCTCGGTCTGGTGGCATGCCTGGTAGCTCTTCTGGGAATACATCGGGAAACTCACTGACTACAGAAATTAATTCCAACTCAGCCACAGTGGCAAAAACCATTTCTTTCTGTGGTATGCTCCTGCGGGCATGGAATTTTGTAGCTTACCTTTATGGACTGGTCAAGGTGACTTCACGGGTTGCACAATTAATACATACTTGGTATTGTGTCAACCAATTCATTCCCAAAATGATGTCCAGCCTAACAGACTCAATGACTATCAAGGAAATAGGAAAGTGGTCTCCGTTGATATTTATTTCCAGATTACGGCAGACTAGATTGCTTCTGAGCAAAGATCCCGGGGATTGTACCAGCATATTCTTGCTCAAAATTGAACAAGGAAATTTGTTTTGGGAAACAAAACTCCACGAAATAAAAGAGTGGGAAGCCCCAGAGTCAAATAAAATTATGGCAGGTATGCAATTAACTAAAAACATACCAATGATGACTTTGGGTTTCTCTTGGGCTTCGTCTACGGAGAGGGCATGGACTTGTCCGGTGATGTTTTTTTGGACAGGGTATGCCCCAATATAATTGACTTGTGGTCTGAATGTAGGGTTATTCTTGCCGCCCTTGGGACACTGTCTGGCGTAATGTACGGTTTGCCCACAACTGAAACAGGAATTGTTGCACTGGCATTCTTCTCGCACCGGGTTGGTTACGACATTCTTGACTTGCATAGGGGCCTTGTTGATATTTTGTTGCCAATTGGGCTTGGACTCTACTTGTGGTCGCTGCCAGGTATGAGCCTTTTGCATAGGCTGAACCTCCTTCCTTGGTTCAAACTTCCACTTGTGATCATTGTTTGAAGTCTTGTTGTCATGCATCAGTTTGTGCTCCCTCTCAGCAATGAGGGCCTTGTTTACCAGAGTCTGGAAATCGGTGAAATCAAACATGCTGAGGGTGCATCGGAGATGTTGATTTAGTCCTCCAAGAAAGCGATCAATCTTCTTTCTTCGGTGGCCACATCATGAAGAGAATAGCAGGCCAAATGATTGAACTTATTCAAATATTCACTCACAAACGGACTCCCTTGGAGGAGCGCGAGGAATTCATGCTACTTGAGCTTCATAACTCCAGCAGGAACATGGTATTTACGGAACTGATCCTTGAATTTTACCCAGGTGATTTCTTCATCGGCAGGCTACATAGCTTTATCATTTGCCCACCATATTGCGGCAACGCTTCAAGATAATGGGTTGCAAATGGGACTTTGTCATTTGTATCAGTAAGGGAAATCTCAAGTTTCTTCTCAATAGTTCACCACCAGTCGTCTACATCCAATGGATCAATAACGTGACTGAAACTGGGAGGGTTGGTTCTCTGAGAGTCCGAAAGTTTGGAGTGATGACCACTCTGATTTCCATTCTGTCCAACCATAGCTTGCACACTTCTCAACATTTCAAGCAGATCATTATTTCGCATTTCTTCAAACATACAGAGAATTTGCTCGGTGGAGGGTGGATTTGGCGGTGGAGGCGGTGGTGGAACGTACAGCTCGGGGGAGTGTCCTGCCTGTCGTGCGGAATGACGAATAGGGGTATCCTCACAAGCGTCGCTACTGCTGCCTCCCCGCGTCATCCTATTGTTTTTCCCAAGACAACACGATCGAGATGAGCAACATCCAAAAATAAACACAGTGGGGAAAAGCCAGTGACAAAAACTCGAAAGAAAGCGAAAATTTGAAGGAAACCCATCGAATAAGAGAAAGTCAAACATAATTATACATAGACCCGTACATAAATGACATAATAATTTCAACTACTCTCATACATCAAACAGAACATCATGACTCTTACGACTACATTCGTACATCAACCTGATAACTGCGAATACTTGAGCGCTCTAATGCTCTGCTGGTGTTGTCGTGTCCTCTCCTGAAGCGGACTCGGATCCTGAACTGACGGTGTTAACCGCGACCTCCGGGTTAAATGTAACATGACGATGCTACCCCGAGGGCTCTCCCTCAGGAGCAGGTGCAGGATGAGGCTGAAGCATCGAGGCTATAGGGGTAGCGAGAAGAGAAACCCACTCAGCAGGAGCACTAAGAGGGTTCACAGTCGAGGTGCCCGAGCTACTCGGAGGAGCAACTGGTGAAACTAGTGAGCTAGAACTGGATGGAAGATAAGGAGTAAATCCCGTAGATGATGGAGTAGTGACAGCTCTAGTAGCAGCTAAAGCAACACGGGCACGAGTCAGCTCTCGATCCAGCTCATGGAATAGAAGGTAGCTAGCAGTAATGTATCGAGAAAGGTGGCTAGCAGTACTATCGGACTCTGGATCAATGGTAGGAAAGCGGACACGACCATTGTCATGCAGGGAGGGATAGTGGTAGAAACCTGGATGGTTCTGCATTCAGACCTCGTTATAGCGTAGCTCGACGAGGACCTCAAATGTAGCAAACTGGACAGCCTGAGAAGCGGTAGAAGCATAACCGCTCCTGGAAGTGCGAGTGTAAGAGGTGGAAGATGAACTGGTGTACAGAGTAACCACAGCTTAATACTCATACACTGAATCAGACAGACGCTCCCGGTACACATGCTAGACTGGGTCGTCACCGTGAGGATACATTCGACGCCACATGTTGCAAAGGAGATGCGGCGACGTGTACGGCATCAGCTGCAACTAGCACGGATACAGCATCAGAGCCATCCACACTCACAGCCATTAGTAGGTTAGAAATAAAATAACCAAGTGCATGCAATGCAACAACCAGCTAAAAGTACTACACTCAACTTTTCTGCTAACTAATGTCCAGTAACGCGGCGGGAGTGTAGCGTGTCCTATAGTCTGCGCGGCTCTGATACCATGCGTTGTGGCACCCCAGCTCAGAGCAACCGGTTTACCCTGCATTGCCAGCCCAAAGACAATATCTTCTGGTAACACACAACATCTTGGTACAGAATACAACCGCTTTATTGATGCTAGCAGAACATAGTTCATATTACAACAAGTTAGGAGGTCAAGCGGCACACACGGTGTGTCTGAACAATATGTACATTATTTAATGAACATAAGGGGGCCTCCATCATGCTGACTACGCGGCAGCGGAACGACGACGAAGTGCGTCTCCATAGCACAGGGACACCAATGTGAACACAATCTAGACTCGAACAACACTCCATTCCAGCGAACCTTTCCTGAAATCTAACATGACACGCCAGGTCAGTACACAGAATGTACTTGCAAGATCACAACAAGCATAAACATAATGACAAACAATATCATGATAATAACCAATTTAATCATCAATGCAAGATCATGCTACGGATGTAGTGAATAAAATCCCGTGCCTCAAGTCCCACGGACTTGCTTACCAATGAGTTACCACGTAACAAACGGCGATCTCTCTTGGATCAAAAAACAGACCAACCACGTGGTCATCAAAAGGATTGCTACGCAACAAAATGGTGATCTTTCTCAGATCACAAACGGATCAGCATCTTGGTCATCAACATCAACACGGTTCTTCAACCATCCTCTTTCCAATAATGCCATGTTATTTTAGTGTGCAAGATTTATTTAAAACGTTGACCCAAGGTGTGACCTACTTTCGAGCATGTCTGTAAGCATGGACTCGGCTATTGATAGATTTAATACACTCTGCAGAGGTAGCACACTATACCCACACCAAGGAACCCATGGCCTCGCACTCCCATTCGGGTGGACCAATGACATTCCAACAAAACCCCTCCATTTCCACGACACTCTCATGGCCACTCCGACTAACTCCCCGCTGGGCTAAGTCATGGGTGGCCCTGTGTCTACCACAGACACCAACGGCCACCGTCGTGGCAAAACTGCCAGATCGTGGCAAAACGGTCCCAAACGGGGACAAGGTACCATAACAACATCAACGGGCACATAAGGTTATGTCTGCTTACCGGGCTAGGGTACCGCATGCCCATAACCTTCCCTCGTTGGAGGTACCGACTACAGGCATGCCAACGGACCGAATAAAGGCCTTCCCATAAAGGCAAATGTGGTTGCGCTGGGGAAAACTCGATTCAGTGGCACCATAACCCGATCAATGATATGTTCAAGTTGATTTATTATCAGGTTCAACTTAAAATAAAAATGGCCGGTGTCATGACATGCCATGCAAATGCACTCATATAACATGCTTCACTGATCATCAGAACCATACCGGGTCAATTTATATCAAGCACTAACCAAACATTTCAGAAACTCATGGCACTATTACGGTCATGTTTTTGCAGCAACTAATCATGGCAATGACTTAGGAAACTCATTTTCTTCCTCAAGAAAATATTATCCAAACTAGACCTTTTTATAAGCAAATTAATTCTCCATAACCTATCATTACTTATAATAACTCAAATCCAACTTAGTTAACTTTTAACTTTCTACTAATCAACATACCCACATGAATAAGCTTGCAACAGAATGTAAATAATTATTTAACTAGGTGATTTAAATGCATGACTAATTTAACCATTCAAGTTGAAAATAAATCACAAATATTGCAATGGCACCATGAAAATGTTGATGTGGCTTGCCTTAGTGCAAATGAGGGTCACACTCCTCCTGGTGATCCTCAAGACAAGCTTCACTCTCTGAAAACAATTATAAATACAAAAAGAAAACATCAAGAACCCTTATGAAATTCACCAGAAAATCTAGGCTGCAGGGAAAAATCCCATCTTTGGTGTGCTGCTAGAGATTTTCACACACAACACAATGCAAAAAGAATCAATTAATTTGGACTTATGGTTAAAAATTTGTGGCTGTTTGAAGTGTTCTGGAATTATTTAAATTTTGAATTTAAATAAACAAAACAGGGGGGTGTCGTCGAAGGCGTAAACCGCACGGGGCGCCATCACTCGTACCGCTTCGGGCGCGTACAGAGTGGCTGGCTAGCGGGGCCTGCTAGTCAAGTGAGAGGGAGGGGGAGAAAGAGATAAAGGGTGGCGGGGCTCTGCCGGAGCACACGCCGGCGAGGAGGGTTCCTTGGCCAAAACTGGAGGGAGGGATCGAAAGAGGGGACGGAGGTGCACCTGCCCCCACCCCGTAGGTTAGCTAGGGGTGGTCGAACGCTGCCGGAAATGACCTCACCAGCGGCAACAAAAAGCAGAGGTCACCGGAATTGAAGACGACGGTGACTATTGGCAGCACCAGGGGCTCCAATCGGGTGGAACGGCACCACCAATGCGTGGTGGAGGCCCTGGAAGGGTTGCCTGAGCTTCGGAGGGGCTGGAGCGGTGCAGAAGTACAGAGGGGATCGCTGACAAGCTCGATCTCAGGGACGGCGGCCTGAGGCCTGCCCGGCTGGGCCACGGCTTTCTACAGGTTTGTGGAGTGTGTGTGAGGAGTGGATGATGCTCGAGGAGGCTGGGGAGAGCTCTATTTATAGCCGACCGATGAGAGGTGCTCGGGCTCCACTGCAGGACACCTGGACGCTGCACCCGGCGACGAGCGGCGTCAGTGAGAGAGGGGGAAGGCGACGCAACTCATGCGGAAACTGTGGGTGAGCGGAGACGAGCACATGAGCGAGGGTATGGCGAAGGACATAGTGTGCAGTGCACTGTTGGGTTGGCCGGACCGTGCCCATGCATGTTGTGGCGAGTTCTGACGCCGGCGAGCGCTAGGGTGAAGTTAATGGTGTCGGAACGGTGATGGTGACGGGGTTTGGCAAGGTTTAGCGGGCGGGGAAGCGATCACGTGAGCAACAGAGGCTAGGGCGCGACGCAGAGCGCATCGGCTGCATGCCAGCACGCTTGGACGAACGCAGTTACCGCGTGAACTCTGACCTCAGGCCCAACTAAGCCTAAACTTCATGTCTAGAGTGTTGTTCATGGTAGATTTAAAGGTTACCACACTTTGCTTTGAGCTCAGATGGAGTGAACATGATTTTTACTTCACTGCAAGTTACTGGACAATAAATTTGAGAGCTTGTTGTGGTTAAACGGCTGGGAGTTGGGAGCTGTGCTTTGGTGGTTAGCAATGGCTAGGAAGGTAGTGATGCACAAGAAAATGCAGCACCAATGGAGCAGGTAAAATGGTAGTTGCTGTAGAAACTACCATTTCTGTCCAGAACAGAAAATAATTTCTATAGCAAAAATATTCCAAAAAGTGGTGTGATATTTTTGCTCGGGGAGGTGCCCTAGGTTTCAAAGGACTTTTATGGGCAAGAAAAATAGGGGTTGCTTTGAAGCACAAGTTTCTGTTTAGGGTTTTTGAGAGGAAAATGAATAATTTTCATTAAATAAAAATATCCATGACATTATTTTGAGGTAGAACAGAGAGTAAATGATGGTTTGGAGGAGGAGTGAGCCACTTGGGTGAAAGCCAAGGTGATGCCCAAGTGTTTTAAGTCCAACTGAAATGATTCAAACTCAAAATTCAAATCAAAATCCAACTGAAAACCAGAAGAGAAAAGAGGGCAAAACCCAGGTTGTCACATCGTAGTGTCGCGTTAGCAGCGTCCTGCAGTAGTGAGTACCAAAGTGAATGTTTTGTCTTTATCATACTAACCAATCTCATGAAGTTCCGTTAAGTTTTATGTAATTGAAGTTTTCAAGTTTTGGGTGAGATATCGATATGAAGAGAATAAGGAGTGAAGCTTGGGGATGCCCAAGGCACCCCAAGGTAATATTCAAGAAAGGTCCAAGCAATTAAGCTTGGGGATGCCCCGGAAGCCATCACCCTCTTTCGTATTCAACATTACCGGTAACCTCACTTGGAGCTATATTTTTATCCGTCACATGATATGTGTTTTGCTTGGAGCATCATTTTATTTTGTCTAGATTTTCTTGATTTCATTTTTAATAAGGTTTGGTATCTTTTATTTCAATGACATTGTCAAGGATAGCCTTCACCATGCTCAAGTTTTCAAGTTTTGGGTGAGATATCAATATGAAGAGAATAAGTAGTGGCAAGACCCTAAGCTTGGGGATGCCCAAGGCACCCCAAGGTAATATTCAAGAAAGGTCCAAGCAATTAAGCTTGGGGATGCCCCGGATGCCATCCCCCTCTTTCGTATTCAACATTACCGGTAACCTCACTTGGAGCTATATTTTTATCCGTCACATGATATGTGTTTTGCTTGGAGCATCATTTTATTTTGTTTATATTTTCTTGATTTTATTTTTAATAAGGTTTGGTATCTTTTATTTCAATAATAGTGTCAAGGATAGCCTTCACCATGCTCAATTTGTAAGTATATGAGTTGTTTCAAAACAGAAAGTTTGTCGCTATTGCAAAAATTCCCTAGAAAAGTCAGAATGTGATAAAAGCTTGAAATTTTGAGACAATATGCAATGATAAATTCTCAACAGTGTGGTAAATTTTCAGAATTTTTTGAGTTAAAGAATTATGGATCTTCCTTAATCCTTTACAAATTGTTCTGTTTAGATAGATTGATGTTATGATTTCATATGTTTGCTTTTTTAATGATTCTATTTGAGGATGGGGGTATTAAATATACATAGGAATTTAGTATTCAATTTCACATTATAATTTTAGTAATTTTCTATAGTAGAGAATGATAAGGTTTTGCATGGATTTATAGTAACTTATCTCACGAGGTCTTGTTGAGTTTTGTGTGGATGAAGTTTTTAAGAATAAGTGAAACTGTGATATGAGAAGAATTAAGGAGACAAAATAGCTCAAACTTCGGTATGCCCAAGGCATCCCTAATTAATATTTCAAAAAGTCTGAAGCATCTAAGCTTGGCGATGCCCCGGTTGGCATCCCACCTTTCTTTTTCAACAATGATCGGTCAGTTTTGGTTTAGCCTAAGTTTTTGCTTCTTCACTTGATATGTGCTATCCTTGGAATGTCATTTTATTTTGTTTTGTTTGCTGTTTGAATAAAATACTTAAGATCTAGAATTCTTAGATGAGAGAGAGTCTTCACATAGTTACTTAATTTTTTTTGACTACTCACTAATCTTCACTTATATCTTTTTGGAGTAGTTTGTCAGTTGCTCTAGTGCTTCACTTATATCTTTTTAGAGCACAGCGGTGGTTTTATTTTATAGAAATTGATGAACACTCGTGCTTCACTTATATATTTTTGAGAGTCTGTAAATATTATGGCAATTAGCTCAGGTTATGAATTTAGTCCTAATATGATGGGTATCCAAGAGGGATATAATAAAAACTTTTATAAGAAGTTTGATTCCTTGCATTTGTTTGAGATATAAAGATGGTGATATTAGAGTTATGTTAGTGAGTAATTGTGGATTGGTAGAAATACTTGTGTTAAAGTTTGTGATTCCCGAAGCATGCACGTACGGTGAACCGTTGATACGTCTCCAACGTATCTATATTTTTGATTGTTCCATGCTATTATATTCTCTGTTTTGGATGTTTTATATGCATTTATATACTATTTTATATTATTTTTGGGACTAACCTATTAACATAGAGCCCGGTGCCAGTTTCTATTTTTTTGCCTGTTTTAGAGTTTTGCAGAAAAGGAATACCAAACGGAATGAAACTTTCGCGATGATCTTTCTTGGACCAGAAGCAAACCAATAGACTTGGAGATGAAGTCGGTGACGCAACTAGGCAGCCACGAGGGTGGAGGGAACGCCTAGGGGTTAGGGCACGCCCCCTACCTCATGGGCCCCTTGGAGCTCTCCTGACCTAATTCTTTCGCCTATATATATACTCTTATACCCGAAAAACATCAGGGGGAGCCACAAAAACAGTTTTCCACTGCCCCAACCTTCTGTACCCGAGAGATCCCATCTAGGGGCCTTTTCTGGCAACCCGCCGAAGGGGGATTCGATCACGAAGGGCTTCTACATCAACACCATTACCCTTCCGATGAAGCATGAGTAGTTTACCACAGACCTACGGGTCCATAGCTAGTAGCTAGATGGCTTCTTCTCTCTCTTTGATTCTCAATACCCTGTTCTCCTCGATGTTCTTGGAGATCTATTCGATGTAATATTCTTTTGCGGTGTGTTTTCCGAGATCCTATGGATTTTGGATTTATGATCAGATTATCTATGAATATTATTTGAGTCTTCTCTGAATTCTTATATGCATGATTTGATATCTTTGCAAGTGTCTTCGAATTATCGGTGTCGGGGAAACTGATCCACGAGCACCTATGGGACCGGCGGACCGAGCCCCTTTCGGTTCGGTGGGGGGCGGAGATTGCATGAAGAGCGGATCGAGGCGAAGCACACGAGCAGTTTACCCGGCTTCGGAGCTCTCCGGAGAGATAACACCCCTACTGCTGCATGTCTGAGTGTATTGAGTTCTTGCTCGGGAGCGCTGAGTGCTACAGTACACACTAGCTGCTAAAGAGACCTAGCGTGAGTGTTTTTCTGCCTTCGAACCCCCCCCCCCTCTACGTTGCGCATGGGCCTCCTTTTATATGCTGAAGGTGTCACCGACAGGTGGCAACGTAGATACGGGTAAAAATGGAAAAGGAATTGCGGTTGGTACAACCACCTGTACAGTGTATCATACCTAACCCTGACGGCAGGGGACAAAGGCATTAAATGCCCGTCTGCGTCGCCCAAATAGTGCAAAAAGGGACCGTCAGGGACGCCACCGCTCGCCATGATGGCAGTCTTGTCAGCGTCGCTTGCCACCGCGCACCGCTGGCCGCACAGCCTCTTGCCACGCGCGCTTGGAAAGGTCCCAGGGTGACACGTTGGTGGATGTGCTGGAGCGCGGGTACAGAGTGGTAGTTTGCCGCGGCAAGCGCCTTGCCGCGGCTGTTGTCTTGTCGCGTCCGGAATCTTGTCGCTCACCGGGCCTTCCCGGGACGCGTGGCGCGTTGCGGCAAGTTCCTTGAGATGCCTTGGTTGGCCTTCCCGGCAAGCTCCTCTTGCCGGGGCCTTGTCTCCTTGGCTTGAATACTTTGTTCTTGAATGGCTCCAAAGGAACCACGGAGGACCTTTGGCGGTCACCTGGCAAGCCTTGTCGCGGGGTGCTGCAACTGCCCGTGCACAAGTTCGGGATACTAGGGTACCCCTACTCTAGTACACCGACAGGAGCCCCCGGGCCTGGGCCACACACGATGCCGAGCGCTGTTGGGCCAGGCCCAAAACAGGGCACGGGCACACGCAGCCTGGGTTACACCGTATCTCAATCCGTATCCACCGCGCCCTCCTCGAACGGCACGCGTCGAATGCGGCGTCGTGGGAGAGATCGTGGGTTGTTTCTTTATTCGGAAAGACGGAACGCCCGCCCCCTCCTTCTTTATAAGCAGGGGAAACAGGGGCAGTTCGCCCATCTCGCCGGTTGCTACTCCGATCTCAAAAATCTCCGCCGCTCCCCCCTTCTTCCCAAAGCTGAAAGAGAGCAGCGCTCCACCCCCCATCGCCACCAGCACCACCAACGCCGTCGATCTCCCACACCACCTCCACCATGGCTCCAAAAGCCGACAAGGGGAAGGTCGTGAAGTCGGCCGAGGCGCAGCGGCTCGTGGCGCTACGAAAGGAGCGGGCAATCTCCCCCCCCCCCAGCTCGCCACGAAGGAGCTGAGGGAGTACTACTACCTCTTCTGGTCGATGGAGATGCGAGCGCATCCGCGTACGAAGGTACTCCCAGCTGCCGCTTCAGAACTGGCTCCGAATGGATACCCTTTCTTCGCGTTGTTCTTCTACTGCGGGCTCTGCCCGCCTTTCTCTGAATTTTTCTGCGATATCATGAACAACTACGGGTTCCTCCTCCTTGACTTCACCCCCAATGCCGTTCTGACCATGGCAGTTTTCGCACATCTCTTCGAAAACTTTGTCGGAGTCCATCCAAATGTAGCTCTTTTTCGCCACTTCTTTATGCCCCGAGTTGAGAGAGGGGAGCCTTTATCCGGCGGAATCGCCTAGATCTCGAGAGCTGGCAAGAAGGAAGCTTATCTGGAGGGAGAGCTCCGCAGCAAGTGGGAGGAATGGAGAGCAGAATGGTGCTGGATTGTCGAGGAGAACCCGCAGCCATTTACCGCCCAGCACCAAGCCTCAATAGCGCACGGCAACGATTGGAGCAACGTGGCCCCGGAAGACGATAGGCTGAAGATTGCCGTCACCCGGATCCTACGCCTCAGGCTTGCCGGGCTCACGTAGGCGCCGTTGGCGCAGATTTTCTTCGCCGCCGCATCGCCCCCCTGCAGGAGAGGAGGAGACCCGCATGGGAGTTCCAGAACGCGGCGGATATCATGAGGCTGCGTCCGGGCCTCAACTTCAACTGCACTGTCCTGAAACTCGACGTGATGATCCTGGAATTGTTCAAGCGCGATCCTCAGCATCCCAAAGCGTTCATGTTGCCGAGTGGTGTCGTTCCGCTGTGCAACAACTCCTCGCTCGACCGCATCCGTGCAATGATGCCGATGTGCGATTCGCATGGAATTGTCCCAACTTGGCAAGAGCCTGCAGACGATGTCGTGCGGGATTTCTTTGACGGCTTGGTCGAAGTGCCGGTCCGCTCCGATGAACAGAAGAGCCTTACTCGCGACACCACCGATGCGGAGATGCAGCGCATCGCCACTAGGCTGGAAGAGGCGGCGGCAGTATCTACCGCGGGCGAGTTTGGATTCACCGTGGAGGAGGCAGAGGCAGCAGAGGCGGCAAGCCTTGCCGAGCGAGAGGAGCTTACCGGCAAGGGAGAGTTTGTCGGGCCTGAAGCTGAGTCGAGCGAGCCCAGCGAGGGAGAGCTTGTCGGGCCCGAACCTTCAGACAGCTCGCCGCAAGCGGAGCCCCCAGCTCCACCAAGAAGGCATCTCCGCAAGGCCGTGGACATAGAGGGGCGGCAGACGAGTCAATAGCCGCCATGCCGCGCGACAAGCTCTACCGCGGCAAGCACTGTTGCCGCGGGAGCGCCTCACGCCGCCGCTGCAACTGGAGCGGGGTCTTCCCGGTCCACCGCTACTGCTCCTGCCAAGCGGACAAGGGAACCTTCTCCTCCGCCTCGTCGCACCGGAGGTGAGCCGGACTTCGATCTCTCCGCGCTCAGCTCCGACGAGGAAGAAGAAGAGTAAGATTCTTTGCTGTACTTGTAGTTCTTCAATTCTTGTTGTTTTGTCTTGTATCTGATTTGCTTTACCCCGAACCCATTCCTTTTCAGGACCCTGGCCCAGAGAGCGGCGAAGAGAGCCAAGGTCTCGGTGATTGTCATCGAGGACGAACCCACCGCGACAGCAGGGGGCGTGTCCGATACCACCTTGCCGGACCCGGCAACTTTTCCCCAAAGCAGCCCCCAGCGCAGCCCCAGCGTAAGTACATGGTTTAATTCCTGCTGTCAGGCGCGCATGGGTGCTCTTTCTATGCTGATATCTGACTGTTGGTCTGTGTAGGAGCAGAGCAGCCTCACCAGGAGTGCCCGGAAGCCGCTCCCGAAATGCCATCTGCTTCATCTACACCGCCAAGGGAGGATTCCAAAGCAAGGGAGCGTTCTCCGGCAAGGGAGAATTCTCCGGCAAGGGACAGTTCTCCGGCAAGGGACAGCACTGGCGACCCTCCGGTGGTTGAGACCATGACTGCAGATCCTAGTACAGGTAATCCTCTTGCTCGAAAACTTCCCTTGGGTTCTTCTTCTTCTGATTTTCTTTTTGGATATTTGCTTGACTTTTCTCCTTTTTCCGTTCATTAGATCCATCTACCACGGAGCCGATGGAAATCGAGGTCGCCGGTGAGGAGAACGCGCGCAGCAATACTGACGACGCCGTTGCCACCAAAGGAGAAGCCGGCGCTGATGATCCCGCCGGCGAAGAGGCCGTCAAAGCTGCCGCCATAGAAGCTAGCGAGGGATCCGGCGATCGCACTGACGGCCCCGAGGCCGCAGGAGCGTCAGGCGCTACACCGACCGTCGATCCTTCCGCCGCTGCTGCAGCGCCAGGCTCCGAAGAGCCCCAGCCCGGCGCCTATTTGAAGGCCGGCGACGGCATCTTCATCAAGCTCCCCTGGGCGTCAAGCTCCAGGGCGCCGGTCGAAGGAGAGATCTTGGATGGAGAGGTGCTCGCCTCCGCTGGGCTGACGCTGGTCGACGCGCCAAGCAGCAGCAGTGACGAGCCTGAGGAGGAGCGGCCGCTGCGGAAGCTGTTGTCGCTTTACCGCGCCCGACAGGCCAAGCTGGAATCCCGAGAAGCGCTTGTCGCGAAGGCGGGAGTGGACATCGAGAAGCACGCGGAGGAGCTTCAGGGTCTCAGGCAGGAAGCTCTCCGGTCCCTGGCAGAGGAGCGCCAGCAAGTCGCCGAGGAGTGGAAAGCCTTCCTCCTCGAGAAGGCTTATGTTGAAGAGCAACAGCGGCTTGTTGCCGAGAAACTATCTGCGCAGGAAGGCGAGTTGGCGCAGTGCAAGGTCAACCTTGACAGCCACGAGGAGGAGCTTGTCGCGCGCGAGCAAACATTTGGCGGGGCTCTCAAGGAAGCAGAGGATGCTGCCGCAGCTGCCGAGGCCGCCAAGAAGGAGCTGGAGATGAAGATGGCGCAGCTGGAGGCCGATCTCAAGGCGAGCGGCGAGGAGCTTGCTGCGCTCAAGCATGAGCGCGAGAAGGACGTCGCCGCTCATGGCGAGCTACAGGGTCATCTCGCTGAGAGGAGCAAAGAGCTTAGCGCCGCCAAGGACTCCAACGCAGATCTTGAGTTGAAGCTGGTTACTTTGACTCAGACGCTGGACGGCGCCAGGGAGTGGGAGGTGGCCTTGACGGAGAAGATCAAGGCCGACGAGGCGCTGCTAGCGAGTGCTGCTGCCGCCCAGAATGCTTTTAGGGAGAATGTGGAGCACTGGGCGAAGGGTCTCGTGGATGTTGCCGCAGCCATCGACAAGGAGCTGGCGCAGCTGGGGATGGAGGATCTCGGGTACTCCTCCGATGAGCACCTCCAACCCAGCGCCAAGCTCAGCTTGTTCTTCAAAGGCGTGGCGACGGCCCTCCAGCGACTCCGGGAGAAGATCCCAAAGCAGCTAGCCGACGAGTCGTGCAAGATCTGCACGGGAGCTCTTCAAAAGATGCTGGTGAAGGTGGCCTTCCGCAACCCAAGCCTCAACCTCACCAACGTCCTCAGGTCCCTGTCGCCGGATGCTGATCTGGAAGTGCTCAAGGCCCTTGTCGCACCCATTGTGGACAAGGTGAGTGAGATCAAGAAGGTTGAGGGTGATCGCGTAGATTAGGCCGCCCATTTTCTCTTTTTCTTTGTCGCTGCTGGTCATGTCATGAGAACAATCTGTTAGAGCTGCGACAAGCTATCTTGTAATATAACTCTATTTTGGGTAGAGATTGCTATGTTATTTCCTTTACTTGATTCCTTCCTTTGTATGTTTTTGCCCTACGCTTTTAGGGAACTTGTCGGCGCAGGCACCTGGGCCGCGAGTGCTGAGTGCGGGACGTCAGCAGCCTACTGGCGGTGCCGCTTCCGACAAGAAACCTTGTCGCAACTAGTCGCAGCTCACTTAAGTTGTTGAGTGGACTCGAAACAAAGTAAGGGCGCAACTAGCTACGAGTTGGTTGCTCCGCACACAGGTTTTCCATACAAAGGACGGTCGTTCGAGGAAGATAACTTAAAAGTTTTAAAACTGATTGCTCAAACTTTAGCAACTTAGCTTTTCTGTCGTTTGCTTCCCGGTAAGGCGAAACTTCCTCGAGCGACGCTTGGTCCACACCATTATCTTCTCCTTTCCCCCCGGCAAACTTGTGGGCGAGGGAACCTTCCTTTCTTTGAGAAAGAGAAAGAAGAGAAAATAAAGATATGGAGCCTTATGGCTCGTTATTGCTTACCGGGGGTAGGCGCTGCACAAAGTGTCAGATAACGCATGCAAAGTAGAAAGCATGAAATTGACAAGATGTGCGGAGCACATGAGCTTTACTTATGCACGGGGTCTGCGCCTGGCTTCGTACAAAGGATTACATTCAACATCAGCAAGACTTGTACGAAAGGTGGTTGCCGGAACAGGTTCCGGCAACCGCGGCCTACGGGTAAAACTTACGAAGATGCTCAATGTTCCAGGAGTTGCTCACCTGAATGCCATCTTCGGTCTCAAGGCGGACAGCGCCAGGCCTAGTGACTCGTTTCACCCGGTAAGGGCCTTCCCACTTCGGCGTCAACTTGTTGGAATTCTTGGCGGACTAAACGCGCCGAAGAACAAGGTCGCCTTCCTCGAAACTTCTGGCATTAACTTTGCGGCTATGGTAGCGGCGCAAAGTTTGCTGGTATCGAGCAGCTCGTACAGCAACCTGAAGACGGTCCTCCTCAAGGAGCAGCGTGTCATCTTGTCGCAACTGCTCTTGCTCAAGCTCATCATAAGCGAGCACTCGAGGTGACCCATATACGAGTTCCGTGGGGAGAACTGCCTCTGCTCCATAGACTAGAGCAAAAGGTGTCTGGCGAGTGGCTCGATTTGGCGTCGTCCTGATCGACCAAAGAACCACCGGCAGCTCCTCAATCTAGTTCTTTCCGCACTTACGCAGCATGTCGAAAGTCCTGGTCTTGAGCCAGCGCAGCACTTCAGCATTTGCCCTCTCCGCTTGACCGTTACTTCTCGGATGAGCAACAGAAGCGAAGCAGACCTTCGCGCCAAGATCTTGGACGTACTGCATGAAGGTGCGGCTCATGAATTGCGTGCCGTTATCGGTGATGATCCTGTTAGGGATCCCGAAGCGGCAAACAATCGACCTGAAGAACTTGACCACTGACTGTGTTGTCACCTTCCTCACTGCTTCCACTTCCGGCCACTTTGTGAACTTGTCGATCGCAATGTACAAGTACTCAAAGCCCCCGACAGCTCGGGGAAAGGGGCCGAGGATGTCGAGCCCCCAGACCAAAAATGGCCAGGATAAAGGGATCGTCTGGAGAGCTTGAGCTGGCTGGTGTATCTGCTTGGAATGGAACTGGCACGCTTCACACTTGGTTACTTGTGCAGTTGCATCCTGGAGGGCTGTCGGCCAAAAGAAACCTTGCCGGAACGCTTTGCCGGCAAGTGCTCTTGCGCCAATGTGGTGACCACATATGCCTCCATGTATCTCTGCCAACAGCTTTTGTCCGTCTTCCCAGTGAATACACTTCAATTTCACGCCATTGAGTCTTCTTCTGTACAGTGTGTTGTCGACAAACTGGTACATACTTGACTGCCGGGCTACTCTTTCCGCTTCTTCTTGCTCTTCGGGAAGTTCTGCTGTCTGAAGGAAATGGACAATCTGCTGTGCCCATGCTGGAGCTTGCGGCTCGACAACAAGGACTAAAGGCACATCTGCTGCTGCGGGAACATCCGCTTCTACGGCGAGAACCTGTGGCTCAGCCGGAGCTTGACGTTCCCCGGCAAGCTTGCCGGAGCAAAACTTGTTGGGAGCGTCTGCTTCAATGGAACAAACCCTAGGGCTTGCCGGAGCAGACTGCTCCTCAGCACCCTTGGTGTTGATCTTGAGGACCTTCTTGGCGGCGGCTTCAGGAAGCTCTGGCGGAAAATAGTCACCAGAAGTCAACTTCCTCTTCTTGCTCTGTCCAGTTGATGGCGTTACAGATGGTTGAGTCAGCTTGAGCTCAAAGATCCCTGGTTCCACGGGTAACTTAAGTGCGGCGCACTTTGACAGGCCATCGGCGATGTCGTTCTGAGCTCTTGGAACGTGTTCCATCTGTAGGCCGTCAAAGCGCTCTTCTAGCTTTCTCACTTCATCAATGTAAGCTTCCATCAATGGACTTTGATAATTTATGTTCACTTGGCGGACGACAAGCTGTGAGTCACCCCTGATAATGAGCTTCTTGATCCCAAGGTCTGCTGCGATCCTGAGACCGGCAAGCAAACCTTCATACTCTGCGGTATTGTTCATTGCTTGCTCCTTGGGAAAGTGCATATGGACTACGTACTTGAGGTGCTCTCCGGTGGGTGCAACAAGTAGCATGCCCGCACCGGCTCCTTGTAGCGAGAAGGCACCATCAAAGTACATCAGCCACTCTTTGCTTGCTTCCTTGACGGGTATGCTCGCTTCTGGAATTTCTTCATCTTGTGTTGGCGCCCATTCTGCTATGAACTCCGCCAATGCTCTGCTTTGGATAGTTGAAGTGCTCTCAAACTTGAGGCCAAAGCTTGACAGTTCCAGTGCCCACTCGACAATCCTGCCTGTTGCTTCTGGATTTTGCAGTATCCTCTTCAGCGGAAAACGAGTGACGACTGTGATCTCATGTGCTTGGAAGTAATGGCGCAGCTTTCTCGAGGCCATGAGAAGGCCGAAAAGCAATTTCTGCACACTAGAGTACCTTGACCTAGCCCCCTGCAGAAGGGAACTGACAAAGTAAACTGGGTGCTGCACCATTCTTTTCTGCATCTTCTCACGCGCCTGCGCAGATCCATCTTTGTCGGGTCCAGAGCTTGCCCGGGAAGTCCCCTGCTTGTCGCTGGATGCATCTGCCGTGGTTGCTGGCTCATCATCCGCCTTCCTCTCCGCTACTAACGCAGCACTAACCACTTGATTGGTTGCCGCTATATATAGCAGCAACTTCTCTTGTGGCTTAGGTGCGACAAGTGTTGGAGTGGAGGACAGGTATCTCTTCAAATCCTGTAGCGCAGCCTCCGCCTCCGGAGTCCATTTCATTGAACATGCCTTTTTCAATATTTTGAAAAATGGCAGGGCGCGCTCAGCAGATCTAGAGATAAACCTGCTGAGAGCAGCCACGCAACTGGCAAATCTTCTTACATCCTTGACGCGCTTTGGTGCTTCAATCTGCTCAATGGCCTTGATCTTGTCGGGATTTGCTTCAATTCCCCGCTGAGACACGAAGAACCCGAGAAGCTTGCCGGAGGGGACTCCAAACACACACTTCTCGGGGTTAAGCTTGAGGTTGATCTTGCGCAGATTTGCAAAGGTTTCGTCTAAATCTTGAATCAAAGTCGCCTTGTCCTTGCTCTTGACCACTATGTCATCCATGTAGGCTTCCACATTTCTGTGTATTTGCGGCTCAAAAGGGTCATGGACTACCCTTGTAAATGTTGAACCAGCATTCTTTAAACAGAAAGGCATCCATACGAAACAGTATGTGCCACATGGGGTGATGAATGTGGTCTTCTCCTCATCCTCTTCTGCCATGAAGATCTGATGGTATCCTAAGTATGCATCAAGAAATGAAAGCAAGTCACATCCGGCCATGGAGTCAACAATCTGGTTGATGCGCGGCAAGGGAAATGGGTCTTTGGGACAAGCATTATTGACATCAGTAAAGTCGATACAAAGCCTCCATTTCCCGTTTGCCTTGCGCATGACTACAGGGTTGGCCAACCACGTAGGATGGAGCACTCCTCTGACAAGGCCTGCTGCTTCCAATTTCTTGATTTCTTCTGTGATGAATTCTTGGCGCTCCACTGCCTATTTCCTGACTTTCTGCTTGACGGGCCGCGCATGAGGACAGACGGCAAGGTGGTTCTCGATTACTTTCCTGGGAACACCAGGGATGTCAGACGGTTGCCACGCAAACACGTCGACGTTCGCCCGCAGGAAGCAACGAGCGCGCTTTCCTATTTAGGGTCGAGAGTGGCACTGATGGTGAAGGTACCACCAGTGCCGTCCTCCTTGGCGGACACCTTCTTGGTCTCTGGTGGAGCTTCCATTGCCTTCTTACACTTGCCGGTGGAGCTCGATGGTGCGTCCTCGACGGTAGTGCAGCACTCCGAAGAGGTGCACTTGCCGGAGTGGGCATCAGAACTCTTGCCGGACTTGGTCTTTTTCTTCCCCCCGGGAGCTTCAACGGCAAGTGATTTGCGATCTGTTGCGGCTGCTGCTTCCCGGTAGATCTTGCCGGCGCAGATAAGAGCATCCTTCTTGTCGCCAGGGACAGAGATGACACTTATCGGGCCTGGCATCTTCAGCATGTTGTATGCGTAGTGAGAGGCTGCCATGAATTTGGCGAGTGCTGGACGGCCGAGTATCCCATTGTAAGGCAATGGAAAGTAAGCAACATCAAAAGTGACCCTCTCAGTCCTGAAGTTCAACTCGCTGCCAAATGTCACCGGCAACGTGATCTTTCCCTTCGGCTTGCTCCTTCCCGGATTGATTCCTTGGAATGTGTCGGTCTCTTCGAGCTCGCTATCAGGGATCTGGAGTTTTTGGAGTACCGCGGAGGAGATCAGGTTCAAGCCGGCCCCGCCGTCAACTAGCATCTTAGTGACCTTGAGGTTGCGGATAGTTGGTGAAACCAACATCGGCAAGCACCCGACCGCAGTTATGCGATCAGGGTGGTCCTCAATATCAAAGATGATAAGCGTGCTGGACCATTTCATAGGCTTGCGTGACTCGACGGGTGGTTCCGCCGCATTGACTTCCCGTACCCACTGCTTGAGCTGGCGGTGTGAAGTATGCAGAGAAGCACCGCCGTCAACACATAGGACCTCTGTGGCTTTCTGGAACTCCTGCTCATCGGTCTCGTCATCATCCATATCTTCATCGTCGTCGTCATCTTCATCCTTGTCGCGGCCGCGGGAGTTCTGTCTCCTTGCCGCTGCTTGGCCTTGCCGCGGCATCCTCCTCGGCCGGGGTGTTTCTTGCCGGCTCCTCCAGCACCTTCCTGGGCTTTCTCCTTGTCGCGTCGCTCGTATTCAGCCTTTTGCTGCTCGACAAGCTGCTCGACTTTCTTGCAGCTCTGGAGGTCATGGCCCTTGGTGCGGTGGATCTTGCAGTACTGCTTGTTTGTGCCGTCCTGCTTGTCAGCGACCGCCAAAGCCTGGTAGTTGGTGCCTGCGGGAATCTCCTTGCTGGAGCTACCATCTTTGGCTTTCTGGGCGCCACCTCCGTTGCCGGACTGCTCAACGACTAGCACATCTTTGCCTTTCTTTTTCCTGTTGTTCCGCCGCCGGTTTCTCTTTGCCAGGGCAGCCTCCTCACTATCAGATCCTCCTGCTTCTGTATTCTCTTCGGGGAGTTTCCTCCCTTCCTCAGCACGTGCACACTTGTCGGCCAGGGCATATAGCTCACTGACGTCTCTGATCTTGCACATCGCCATCTCCTCCCGCATCCTGCGGTTTCGTACATTCTGATGGAACGCGCTGATTACCGCGGCAGGGTGGACATCTGGGATGTTGTGCTGTACGCGGCTGAATCTCTGAATGTACTTGCGCAGGGGCTCTCCTTCCTTCTGGGCGAGCAGATGAAGGTCGCTCTCTTGGCCATGAGGCTTGTGGCCGCCTGTAAAGGCGCCGACAAACTGATGGCATAGGTCTGCCCAGGAGGATATGGAGTTGTCCGGCAAATGCATGAGCCAGGATCTGACATTGGGCTTGAGCACCAGCGGGAAGTAGTTGGCCGATCTTGTCGTCCCGCCCCCCGGAAGCTTGCACCGCGATGGTGTAGATACTGAGGAACTCCGACGGATGCGACTTGCCGTCATACTTCTCTGGTACGTCTGGCTTGAAATTCTTCGTGCTGGGCCACTGGACTTGCCGCAGCTCACGAGTGAACGCAGGGCAACCTACCGCGTACGGCAAGTCGCCTGGTTCCCCTGGCGCATGCATGTCGAGAGAGGGCCCAGCGCGCTGGTCCGATTGACGCCGCGCTTCTCTTCGGGGCTCGATGTGAGTACGAGCGTCTTCTTGCTGTTGTTTGTGAAGAACTTGGCGCTGATCGCGACGAGCTCGTGGATCTGATGATGCGGTGGAGTCGCTGTCGAGGTGGATCCGATGAGTCGGCGATCTTGGCCTTCGAGGTGGAGAG
The DNA here is from genome assembly GCF_018294505.1 of Triticum aestivum. Classification (NCBI taxonomy): domain Eukaryota; kingdom Viridiplantae; phylum Streptophyta; class Magnoliopsida; order Poales; family Poaceae; genus Triticum; species Triticum aestivum. Next base: position 736,083,448 of record NC_057801.1, read on the forward strand.
TGCATGGTGGTTGCACCCCCACCGGTTTCATCGCCATCGGCTCGTGCCTGACAGCCCTGCCGCGGCAGCGATGTACTCGGTTGTCGCGGAGTGTCGCTGTTGGCGAAGACGATGAGACTCTGAATGGTGGCCCTCCATCCATCGATCTTGTCTGTCGTTGGAGGGTAATCCAGGAGCAGTTGAGCTCGCGCCAAAGCTTCTGCTGGAGTGGTGGGCGGCAGTGGCAAACGGTGCGAGGAGCGGGATATGCTCGGACTTCTAACTATGTTAGAAGGAGCAGTATCCTGTCCAGGCGACCGTGTCTCGCTCGTGCCAGCATGTTGGCGTGCATGCTGGTCTTAAGCACCCCGAGATCCACCAGCTCGATCTTGGTCCAACAAACGTATGGCACTGCGAATACCATGACGCTGTCGGTCCTGCGCCTCCTGAGATGGGCGTGGTGCATGTATGGACGCCGAGGTCTGCGCAGCCTTGTCCTTGGACCTGGCAGCACTGTGAGCTCCCTCGTCGATGCCCGTTCTTCCGCCGGCGTCTACCCCACCACTCGTTTGCTCCGGTGGTGGTGGGATCGACATGGACGGGACAGCGGCCGCCGAAGCCTTCTTCTTCGGTGGCATGTCGAGTAAGAAGATGAAGATCTAGCTCGTGTGAACACCAGATCAGGTTCACACAACCTCGACGCCCCCTACCTGGTGCGCCAAAGATGTCGGGGAAACTGATCCACGAGCACCTATGGGACCGGCGGACCGAGCCCCTTTTGGTTCGGCGGGGGGCGGAGATTGCACGAAGAGCGAATCGAGGCGAAGCACACGAGCAGTTTACCCAGCTTCGGAGCTCTCCGGAGAGATAACACCCCTACTGCTGCATGTCTGAGTGTATTGAGTTCTTGCTCGAGAGCGCTGAGTGCTACAGTACACACTAGCTGCTAACAAGACCGAGCATGAGTGTTTTTCTGCCTTCGAACCCCCCTATCTAGAATTCTTAGATGTGAGAGAGTCTTCACATAGTTACTTAATTTTTTTTGACTACTCACTAATCTTCACTTATATCTTTTTGGAGTGGTTTGTCAGTTGCTCTAGTGCTTCACTTATATCTTTTTAGAGCACAGCGGTGGTTTTATTTTATAGAAATTGATGAACACTCGTGCTTCACTTATATATTTTTTGAGAGTCTGTAAATAGTATGGCAATTAGCTCAGGTTATGAATTTAGTCCTGATATGATGGGTATCCAAGAGGGATATAATAAAAACTTTTATAAGAAGTTTGATTCCTTGCATTTGTTTGAGATATAAAGATGGTGATATTAGAGTTATGTTAGTGAGTAATTGTGGATTGGTAGAAATACTTGTGTTAAAGTTTGTGATTCCCGAAGCATGCACGTATGGTGAACCGTTGATACGTCTCCAACGTATCTATATTTTTGATTGTTCCATGCTATTATATTCTCTATTTTGGATGTTTTATATGCATTTATATACTATTTTATATTATTTTTGGGACTAACCTATTAACATAGAGCCCGGTGCCAGTTTCTATTTTTTGCCTGTTTTAGAGTTTTGCAGAAAAGGAATACCAAACGGAATGAAACTTTCGCGATGATCTTTCTTGGACCAGAAGCAAACCAAGAGACTTGGAGATGAAGTCGGAGACGCAACTAGGCAGCCACGAGGGTGGAGGGAACGCCTAGGGGTTAGGGCACGCCCCCTACCTCATGGGCCCCTTGGAGCTCTCCTGACCTAATTCTTTCGCCTATATATATACTCTTATACCCCAAAAACATCAGGGGGGGCCACAAAAACAGTTTTCCACTGCCCCAACCTTCTGTACCCGAGAGATCCCATCTAGGGGCCTTTTCTGGCATCCCGCCGAAGGGGGATTCGATCACGGAGGGCTTCTACATCAACACCATTACCCTTCCGATGAAGCATGAGTAGTTTACCACAGACCTACGGGTCCATAGCTAGTAGCTAGATGGCTTCTTCTCTCTCTTTGATTCTAAATACCCTGTTCTCCTCGATGTTCTTGGAGATCTATTTGATGTAATATTCTTTTGCGGTGTGTTTTCCGAGATCCTATGGATTTTGGATTTATGATCGGATTATCTATGAATATTATTTGAGTCTTCTCTGAATTCTTATATGCATGATTTGATATCTTTGCAAGTCTCTTCGAATTATCGGTGTCGGGGAAACTGATCCACGAGCACCTATGGGACCGGCGGACCGAGCCCCTTTCGGTTCGGTGGGGGGCGGAGATTGCATGAAGAGCAGATCGAGGCGAAGCACACGAGCAGTTTACCCAGCTTCGGAGCTCTCCGGAGAGATAACACCCCTACTGCTGCATGTCTGAGTGTATTGAGTTCTTGCTCGGGAGCGCTGAGTGCTACAGTACACACTAGCTGCTAAAGAGACCGAGCGTGAGTGTTTTTCTGCCTTCGAACCCCCCTCTACGTTGCGCATGGGCCTCCTTTTATATGCTGAAGGGGTCACCGACAGGTGGCAACGTAGATAAGGGTAAAAATGGAAAAGGAATTGTGGTTGGTACAACCACCTGTACAGTGTATCATACCTAACCCTGACGGCAGGGGACAAAGGCATTAAATGCCCGTCTGCGTCGCCCAAATAGTGCAAAAAGGGACCGTCAGGGACGCCACCGCTCGCCATGATGGCAGTCTTGTCAGCGTCGCTTGCCACCGTGCACCGCTGGCCGCACAGCCTCTTGCCACGCGCGCTTGGAAAGGTCCCAGAGTGACACGTTGGTGGATGTGCTGGAGCGCGGGTACAGAGTGGTAGTTTGCCGCGGCAAGCGCCTTGCCGCGGCTGTTGTCTTGTCGCGTCCGGAATCTTGTCGCTCACCGGGCCTTGCCGGGACGCGTGGCGCGTCGCGGCAAGTTCCTTGAGATGCCTTGGTTGGCCTTCCCGGCAAGCTCCTCTTGCCGGGTCCTTGTCTCCTTGGCTTGAATACTTTGTTCTTGAATGGCTCCAAAGGAACCACGGAGGACCTTTGGCGGTCACCTGGCAAGCCTTGCCGCGGGGTGCTGCAACTGCCCGTGCACAAGTTCGGGATACTAGGGTACCCCTACTCTAGTACACCGACAATCGGTTTAGGTTTGCCTACTAGATTGGTTTTCCTTGCAATGGGAGAAGTGCTTAGCTTTGGCTTCAATCTTGCGGTGTCCTTTCCTAGTGACAATAGGGGCAGCAAGGCATGTATTGTATTGTTGCCACCGAGGATAAAAAGATGGGGTTTTCAACATATTGCTTGAGTTAATTCCTCTACATCATGTCATCTTACTTAATGTGTTACTCTTTTCTTCATGAACTTAATACTCTAGATGCAGGAAGGAGTCGGTCAATGTGTGGAGTAATAGTAGTAGATGCAGAAATGTTTCGGTCTACTTGACACAGACGTGATGCTTATGTTCATGATCATTGCCTTAGATATCGTCATGATTATGTGTTGTTCTATCAATTGCTCGGTAGTAATTTGTTTACCCACTGTATTATTTGCTATCATGAGAGACCACTAGTGAAACCTATGGCCCCTGGGTCTCTTCTCCATCATACAATTTCTCTTTTCCATAATACAAGTTCTATTTTCCATCATACTAGTTTTCGATCTACTATTTTGCAATCTTTTACTTTTCGATCTATAAACCAAAAATACCAAAAATAATTACTTTACCGTGTATCTATCTCTATCATATCTCACTTTTGCAAGTAACTGTGAAGGGGTTGACAACCCCTTTATCGCGTTGAGTGCAAGTTTATTGATTGTTTGTGCAGTTATTTGGTGACTTGTGCGTTGTCTCCTACTGGATTGATACCTTGGTTCTCAAACAGAGGGAAATACTTACTCTACTTTGCTGCATCACCCTTTCCTCTTCAATGGAAAAACCAACGCAAGCTCAAGAGGTAGCATGGAGAATTTCTGGCGCCATTGCCGGGGAGATCTACGTCAAGTCAAACCATACCAAGTACCCATCATAAACTCTCATCTCTTGCATTACATTATTTGCCATTTGCCTCTCATTTTCCTCTCCCCCACCTCTAAAACGATTTTCGAAAAGATTTGCCTTTTCTCTCTCATTGTCCTCTGTTCACCTAAGTTTGTTTTCTAATCATTATGGACAAATCAAAAGGATCTAAGGGTTTTCTCCCGGGTTTTTCTTATTTGGATAGCCCCTCTATCCTCTCTAAGCTCATAAATAATGATGCAATGGAAAGACCTACCAGGGTTATTAATGAGAGTTTTAACAATTTTGATGAAGATGACCCTTGAATTTTTGTTATTTGCTTGATGAATCTTTGAAAGATGCTTGGGATAGACTATTAAGGACCTTAGCTAGCTATGTGCCTCAATATCAAATTGAGATATATTTGAAAAAAAATTATGTTAGATTACCCTCTTCTTTTAAGCAAGTTTGGGATTCTATATTTGAAGAAGGTTTTCTTGAAGGGGATGCCATCAATACTTATGAAAAGATGAAGGCAATATTTGGGCACCCCAAAAGTGAAAATGTTGAATCTACTGCTCTTTTGTGCTTTTGTCAGAATGAAATTATCAAAGAGATGAAGGCTAGTTTAGATGCAAATTTTTGAAGTGTGCTTAATCTTTCTTCCACCATTAATTGCCATGTACTTTCACAAAATATAAAGATAAGTGCTTTAGATAAGAAATTCTCTCTTTATCGTCAAAAGGGAGACAATGACAATACTTAGATCCATTCACGTTTTTATGCCTAGCTAAGGCGTTAAACAATAGCGCTTGTTGGGAGGCAACCCAATTTTATTTTTGTTCTTTGTTTTTTATTCCTGTTTAGTAATAAATAATTCATATAGCCTTTGGTTAGATGTGGTTTTATGTTTTAGTTAGTGTTTGTGCCAAGTTAAACCTTTAGGATAGCTTATAGTCATAGTTGTGTTGATCCGGCTGAAAACCAGAAACTTTTGCGCCTAGGAAAATAATTTTCAAAATTCACAGAAACCTGATGTTGATCTGATTCTTGTTGCTCTGGATTGGCACACAAATTGCTCAAATCGTCCTATTTTTTCATAATTTTTGGAGTTACAAAAGTATTCGAGAGTTATAGATTGTTGCAGACTGTTCTGTTTTTGACAGATTCTGTTTTCTGCGTGTTGTTTGCTTATTTTGATGAATCTATGGGTAGTATCGGGGGGTATGAACCATAGAATAGTTGGAATACAGTAGATATTACACCAATATAAATAAATAATGATTTTGCAATAGTACCTTAAAGTGGTGATTTATTTTCTTATACCAACGGAGCTCATGAGATTTCCTGTTGAGTTTTGTGTTGTGAAGTTTTCAAGTTTTGGGTAAGGATTTGATGGACTATGGAATAAGGAGTGGCAAGAGATTAAGATTGGGGATGCCCAAGGCACCCCAAGGTAATATTCAAGGACAACCAAAAGCCTAACCTTGGGGAGGCCTCGGAAGGCATCCCCTCTTTCATCTTCGCCCATCGGTAACTTTACTTGAGGCTATACTTTTATTCACCACATGATATGTGTTTTGCTTGGAGTGTCTTGTATGATTTGAATCTTTTCTTTTTAGTTTACCAAAATCATCCTTGTTATACACACCTTTTGGGAGAGACACACATGAATCGTAATTCATTAGAATACTCTATGTGCTTCACTTATATCCTTTGAGCTAGGCAGTATTGCTCTAGTGCTTCACTTATATCTTTTTGGAGCACGGCGGTGGCTTTATTTTATAGAAATTTATTAACTCTCATGCTTCACTTATATTATTTGGAGAGTCTTTTAGAACATCATGGTAATTTGCTTTGGTTACAAATTTAGTTCTAATATCATAGGCATCCAAGAGGGATATAATAAAAACTTTCATATAAAGTGCGTTGAATACTATGAGAAGTTTGATTCTTTATGATTGTTTTGAGATATGAAGATGGTGATATTAGAGTCATGCTAGTGGAGTAATTGTGAATTTGAGAAATACTTGTGTTGAGGTTGGTAAGTCTCGTAGCATGCACGTATGGTGAACCATTGTGTAACGAAATTGGAGCATGAAGTATTTATTGATTGTCTTCCTTATGAGTGGTGGTCGGGGACGAGCGATGGTCTTTTCCTACCAATCTATCCCCCTAGGAGCATGCTCATAGTACTTTGTTTAATAACTAATAGATTTTTGCAATAAGTATGTGAGTTCTTTTTGACTAATGTTGGTCCATGTATTATACGCACTCTCACCTTTCCACCATTGCTAGCCTCTCTTGTGCCGCTCAACTTTCGCCGGTACCATACACCCACCATATACCTTCCTCAAAACAGCCACCATACCTACCTATTATGGCATTTCCATAGCCATTCCGAGATATATTGCCATGCAACTTTCCACTGTTCCGTTTATTATGACACTCTTCATCATTGTCATATTGCTTTGCATGATTATGTAGTTGACATAGTATTTGTGGCAAAGCCACCTTTCATAATTCTTTAATACATGTCAATCTTGATTTATTGTTGTTGGGGAAAGTTGCAGAAAATAAAATATTTCTACGCTTCACCAAGATCAATCTATGGAGTCATCTAGCAACGAGAGAGAGGAGTGCATCTACATACCCTTGTAGATCGCGAGCGGAAGCGTTCAAGAGAACGGGGTTGATGGAGTCGTACTCGACGTGATCCAAATCACCGAAGATCCTAGTGCCGAACGGATGGCACCTCCGTGTTCAACACACGTATGGTTGGGGAAGACGTCTCCTCCTTCTTGATCCAGCAAGGGGGAAGGAGAGGTTGATGGAGATCCAGCAGCACGACGGCGTGGTGGTGGAAGTAGCAGGGAACTCGGCAGGGTTTCACCAAGCTCAGCGAGAGGGAGAGGTGTTGCAGGGAAGAGGGAGGCGCTAGGGACTAGGGTGCGCAGCCCTCCCTCCCCCCTCTTTATATAGGGGCCCTAGGGGGGCGCCGGCCCGCTAGAGATCCAATCTCAAGGGGGGGCGGCGACCAAAGGGGGGACTTGCCCCCCAAGTCAGGTGGGGCGCCCCACCCCTAGGGTTTTCAACCCTAGGCGTAGGGGGAGGCCCAAGGGGATGCACCAGCCCACCAGGGGCTGGTTCCCTTCCCATTTCAGCCCATGGGGCCCTCCGGGATAGGTGGCCCCACCCGGTGGACCCCTGGGACCCTTCCGGTGGTCCCGGTACAATACCGGTGACCCCCGAAACTTTCCCGATGGCCGAAACTGGACTTCCTATATACAAATCTTCACCTCCGGACCATTCCGAAACTTATCGTGACATCCGTGATCTCATTTGGGACTCCAAACAACTTTCGGGTTACCACATACTAATATCTCTACAACCCTAGAGTCACCGAACCTTAAGTGTGTAGACCCTACAGGTCCGGGAATCATGCAGACATGACCGAGACAGCTCTCCGTCCAATGACCAACAGCGGGATCTGGATACCCATGTTGGTTCCCACATGTTCCACGATGATCTCATTGAATGAACCAGGATGTCGAGGATTCAAGTAATCCCGTATACAATTTCCCTTGTCAATCGGTACGTTACATGCCCGAGATTCGATCGTCGGTATCCCAATACCTCATTCAATTTCGTTACCGGCATGTCACTTTACTCGTACCATAATGCATGATACCGTGACCAACCACTTGGTCACATTGGGATCATTATGATGATGCATTACTAAGTGGGCCCAGAGATACCTCTCCGTCATACAGAGTGACAAATCCCAGTCTCGATCCGTGTCAACCCAACAGATACTTGCGGGGATACCTGTAGTATACCTTTATAGTCACCCAGTTATGTTGTGACGTTTGGTACACCCAAAGCACTCCTACGGTATCTGGGAGTTACACGATCTCATGGTCTAAGGAAATGATACTTGACATTGGAAAAGCTGTAGCAAACGAACTACACGATCTTGTGCTATGCTTAGGATTGGGTCTTGTCCATCACATCATTCTCCTAATGATGTGATCCCGTTATCAATGACATCCAATGTCCATAGTCAGGAAACCAGGACTATCTGTTGATCAACGAGCTAGTCAACTAGAGGCTCACTAGGGACATGTTGTGGTCTATGTATTCACACATGTATTATGATTTCCGGATAACACAATTATAGCATGAATAATAGACAATTATCATGAACAAGGAAATATAATAATAATCATTTTATTATTGCCTCTAGGGCATATTTCCAATAGTCTCCCACTTGCACTAGAGTCAATAATCTAGTTACATTGTGATGAATCGAACACCCATAGAGTTCTGGTGTTGATCATGTTTTGCTCGAGGAAGAGGTTTAGTCAAGGGATCTGCGACATTCAGATCCGTATGCACTTTGCAAATATCTATGTCTCCATCTTGAACATATTGACGAATGGATTTGAAGCGACGCTTGATGTGCCTGGTCTTCTTGTGAAACCTGGGCTCCTTGGCAAGGGCAATAGCTCCAGTGTTGTCAAAGAAGAGAGTGATCGGCCCCGACGCGTTGGGTATGACTCCTAGGTCGGTGATGAACTCCTTGATCCATATTGCTCATGCACTGCCTCCGAGGCTGCCATGTACTCCGCTTCATATGTAGATCCCGCCACGACGCTTTGCTTGCAACTGTACCAGCTTACTGCCCCACCATTCAAAATATACATGTATCCGGTTTGTGACTTAGAGTCATCCAGATCTATGTCGAAGCTAGCGTCGACGTAACCCTTTACGACAAGCTCTTCGCCACCTCCATAAACGAGAAACATATCCTTAGTCCTTTTCAGGTACTTCAGGATATTCTTGACCGATGTCCAGTGTTCCATGCCAGGATTACTTTGGTACCTTCCTACCAAACTTACGGCAAGGTTTACATCAGGTCTGGTACACAGCATGGCATACATAATAGACCCTATAGCCTAGGCATAGGGGATGACACTCATCTTTTCTCTATCTTCTGCCGTGGTCGGGCATTGAGCCGAGCTCAATTTCACACCTTGCAACACAGGCAAGAACCCCTTCTTGGACTGATCCATATTGAACTTCTTCAATATCTTATCAAGGTATGTGCTTTGTGAAAGACCTGTGAGGCGTCTCGATCTATCCCTATAGATCTTGATGCCTAATATGTAAGCAGCTTCTCCAAGGTCCTTCATTGAAAAACACTTATTCAAGTAGGCCTTAATGATGTCCAAAAGTTCTATATCATTTCCCATCAAAAGTATGTCATCTACATGTAATATGAGAAATGCTACAGAGCTCCCACTCACTTTATTGTAAACGCAGGCTTCTCCATAAGTCTGCATAAACCCAAACACTTTGATCATTTCATCAAAGCGAATGTTCCAACTCCGAGATTCTTGCACCAGCCCATAAATGGATCGCTGGAGCTTGCATACCTTGTTAGCATTCTTAGGATCGACAAAACCTTCCGGTTGCATCATATACAGTTCTTCCTTAAGATAGTCATTAAGGAATGTTGTTTTGACGTCCATTTGCCATATCTCATAAGCATAGTATGCGGCAATTGCTAACATGATTCGTACGGACTTCAGCTTCGCTACGGGAGAGAAAGTCTCATCGTAGTCAACCCCTTGAACTTGCCGATAACCCTTAGCGACAATTCGAGCTTTATAGATGGTAACATTACCATCCGCGTTCGTCTTCTTCTTAAAGATCCATTTGTTTTCTATCGCTCGTCGATCATCGGGCAAGTCTGTCAAAGTCCATACTTTGTTTTCATACATGGATCCTATCTCGGATTGCATGGCTTCAAGCCATTTGTTGGAATCTGGGCCCGCCATCACTTCTTCATAGTTCGAAGGTTCACCGTTGTCTAACAACATGATTTCTAGGACAGGGTTGCCATACCATTCTAGTGTGGAACGTGTCCTTGTGGACCTATGAAGTTCTGTAGCAACTTGATCTGAAGTACCTTTATCATCATCATTAACTTCCTCTCTAGTCGGTGCAGGCACCATAGGAACATCTTCCTGAGCTGTGCTACTTTCCAGTTCAAGAGGCAGTACTTCATCGAGTTCTACTTTCCTCCCACTTATTTCTTTCGAGAGAAACTCTTTCTCCAGAAAGGACACTTTCTTGGCAACAAAGATCTTGCCTTCGGATCTAAGGTAGAAGGTATACCCAATGGTTTCTTTAGGGTATCCTATGAAGACGGTTTGTTCCGACTTGGGTTCGAGCTTTTCAGGTTGAAGTTTCTTGACATAAGCATCGCATCCCCAAACTTTTAGAAACGACAGCTTAGGTTTCGTCCCAAACCATAATTCATACGGTGTCGTCTCAACGGATTCAGATGGTGCCCTATTTAAAGTGAATGTAGCTGTCTCTAGAGCGTATCCCCAAAATGATAGCGGTAAATCGGTGAGTGACATCATAGATCACACCATATCCAATAGAGTGCGATTACGACGTTCGGACACACTGTTACGCTGAGGTGTTCCAGGCGGCGTGAGTTGTGAAACGATTCCGCATTTCCTTAAGTGCGTACCAAATTTGTGACTTAAATATTCTCCTCCACGATCTAATCGTAAGAACTTTATTTTTCGATCACATTGATTCTCTACCTCGTTCTGAAATTCCTTGAACTTTTCAAAGGTCTCAGACTTGTGTTTCATCAAGTAGACATACCAATATCTACTTAAGTCATCAGTGAGAGTGAGAACATAACGATAGCCATCGCGAGCCTCAATGCTCATTGGACCGCACACATCAGTTTGCATAATTTCCAATAAGTTGGTTGCTTGCTCCATTGTTCCGGAGACCGGAGTCTTGGTCATTTTACCCATGAGGCATGGTTCGCACGTGTCAAACGATTCGAAATCAAGAGACTCCAAAAGTCCATCTATATGGAGCTTCTTAATGCGTTTGACACCAATGTGACCAAGGCGACAGTGCCACAGATATGTGGGACTATCATTATCAATCTTACATCTTTGGGTATTCACACTATGAATATGGTAATATCACGTTCGAGATTCATTAAGAATAAACCATTGACCAGCGGGGCATGACCATAAAACATATCTCTCATATAAATAGAACAACCATTATTCTCGGATTTAAAACTAATCCCGTAGGTAAATGTAGAGGTAGCGTGCCGACGGCGATCACATCGACCTTGGAACCATTCCCGACGCGCATCGTCACCTCGTCCTTCACCAGTCTCCGTTTATTCCGTAGCTCCTGTTTTGAGTTACAAATATGAGCAACCGCACCGGTATCAAATACCCAGGAGCTACTATGAGTACTGGTAAGGTACACATCAATTACATGTATATCACATATACCTTTAGTGTTGCCGGCCTTCTTGTTTGCTAAGTACTTGGGGCAGTTCCGCTTCCAGTGTCCGCTTCCCTTGCAATAAAAGCACTTAGTCTCAGGTTTGGGTCCATGATTTGGCTTCTTCCCGGCAATTGGCTTACCGGGCGCGGCAACTCCCTTGCCGTCCTTCTTGAAGTTCTTTTTACCCTTGCCTTTCTTGAAACTAGTGGTTTTATTGACCATCAACACTTGATGTTCCTTTTTGATTTCCACCTCCGCTGATTTCAGCATTGAAAATACCTCAGGAATAGTGTTCAACATCCCCTGCATATTGTAGTTCATCACAAAGCTCTTGTAGCTAGGTGGGAGCGACTGAAGGATTCTGTCAATGACCGCCTCGTCTGGGAGGTTAATGTCCAGCTGGGACAAGCGGTTGTGCAACCCAGACAATTTGAGTATGTGCTCACTGACAGAACTATTTTCCTCCATCTTACAACTGTAGAACTTGTCAGAGACTTCATATCTCTCGACCCGGGCATGAGCTTGGAAAACCATTTTCAGCTCTTCGAACATCTCATATGCTCTGCGTTTCTCAAAACGCTTTTGGAGCCCCGGTTCTAAGCTGTAAAGCATGCCGCACTGAACGAGGGAGTAGTAATCCACACGCCACTGCCAGGCGTTCATAATGTCTTGAGTTGCGGGGAAAATGGGTGCTTCACCTAGCGGTGCTCTTTTGGCAGCTACGAGGATGATCCTCAAGTTCCGGACCCAGTCCGTGTAGTTGATGCCATCATCTTTCAGCTTGGTTTTCTCTAGGAACGCGTTGAAGTTGAGGGCAACATTAGCGTGGGCCATTTGATCTACAAGGCATACTGCAAAAAATTTTAGACTAAGTTCATGATAATTAAGTTCATCTAATCAAATTATTTAATGAAATCGCACTTAGATAGACATCCCTCTAGTCATCTAAGTGATCCATGATCCGAGTCAACTAGACCGTGTCCGATCATCACGTGAGACGGACTAGTCATCATCGGTGAACATCTTCATGTTGATCGTATCTTCTATACGACTCATGTTCGACCTTTCGGTCTCTTGTGTTCCCAGGCCATGTCTGTACATGCTAGGCTCGTCAAGTCAACCTAAGTGTTTTGCATGTGTAAATCTGTCTTACACCCATTGTATGTGGACCTTAGAATCTATCACACCCGATCATCACATGGTGCTTCGAAACAGGGAACTTTCGCAACGGCACAGTTAGGGGGTACACTTTCTTGAAATTATTATGAGGGATCATCTTATTTACTACCGTCGTTCTAAGCAAATAAGATGCAAAAACAAGATAAACATCACATGCAATCAAATAGTGACATGATATGGCCAATATCATTTTGCTCCTTTTGATCTCCATCTTCGGGGCGCCATGATCATCATCGTCACAGGCATGACACCATGATCTCCATCATCGTGTCTCCATGAAGTTGTTCGCCAACTATTACTTCTACTACTATGGCTAACGGTTTAGCGATAAAGTAAAGTAATTACATGGCGTTTATTCAATGACATGCAGGTCATACAATAATTTAGACAACTCCTATGGCTCCTGCCAGTTGTCATACTCATCGACATGCAAGTTGTGATTCCTATTACAAGAACATGATCAATCTCATACATCACATATATATCATTCATCACATCCTTTTGGCCATATCACATCACAAGGCATATGCTGCAAAAACAAGTTAGACGTCCTCTAATTGTTGTTGCATGTTTTTACGTGGCTGCAATAGGGTTCTAGCAAGAACGTTTCTTACCTACGTCAAAACCACAATGTGATATGCCAATTTCTATTTACCCTTCAGAAGGACCCTTTTCATCGAATCTGATCCGACTAAAGTGGGAGAGACGGACGCCCGCTTGCCACCTTACGCAACTAGTGCATGTCAGTCGGTGGAACCTGTCTCACGTAAGCGTACGTGTAAGGTCGGTCCGGGCCGCTTCTTCCCACAATGTCGCCGAAACAAGATAAGACTAGTAGTGGCAAGTAAAATGACAAAATCTACACCCACAATAAAAATTGTGTTCTACTCATGCATAGAAACTACGCATAGACCTAGCTCTGATACCACTGTTGGGGAACGTTGTAGAAAATAAAAAATTTCTATGCTTCACCAAGATCAATCTATGGAGTCATCTAGAAACTAGAGAGAGGAGTGCATCTACATACCCTTGTAGATCGCAAGCAGAAGCGTTCAAGAGAATGGGGTTGATGGAGTCGTACTCGATGTGATCCAAATCACCGAAGATCCTAGTGCCGAACGGACGGCACCTCCACGTTCAACACACGTACGGTTGGGGAAGACGTCTCCTCCTTCTTGATCCAACAAGGGGGAAGGAGAGGTTGATGGAGATCCAGCAGCACGACGGCGTGGTGGTGGAAGTAGCGGGGAATCTCGGCAGGGCTTCGCCAAGCTCAGTGAGAGGGAGCGGTGTTGCGGGGAAGAGGGAGGCGCCAGGGACTAGGGTGCGCAGCCCTCCCTCCCACCTCTTTATATAGGGGCCTTGGGGGGCGCCGTCCCCCTAGAGATCCAATCTCAAGGGGGGCGGCGGCCAATGGGGGGACTTGCCCCCCAAGTCAGGTGGGGCGCCCCCACCCCTAGGGTTTCCAACCCTAGGCGCAGGGGGAGGCCCAAGGGGGGTGCACCAGCCCACCAGGGGCTGGTTCCCTTCCCACTTCAGCCCATGGGGCCCTCCGGGATAGATGGCCCCACCCGGTGGACCCCCGGGACCCTTCTGGTGGTCCCGGTACAATACCGGTGACCCCCAAAACTTTCCCAGTGGCCGAAAATAGACTTCCTATATACAAATATTCACCTCCGGACCATTCCGGAACTTCTCGTGACGTCCGGGATCTCATCCGGGACTCTGAAGAACTTTTGTGTTACCACATACTAATATCTCTACAACCCTAGCGTCACCAAACCTTAAGTGTGTAGACCCTACGGGTTCGGGAATCACGCAGACATGACCGAGACAGCTCTCCGGCCAATAACCAACAACGGGATTTGGATACCCATGTTGGTTCCCACATGTTCCACGATGATCTCATCGAATGAACCATGGTGTCGAGGATTCAAGTAATCCTGCATACAATTCCCTTTGTCAATCGGTAGGTTACTTGCCTGAGATTCAATCGTCGGTATCCCAATACCTCGTTCAATCTCATTACCGGCAAGTCACTTTACTCGTACCGGAATGCATGATCCCGTGACCAACCACTTGGTCCCATTGAGCTCATTATGATGATGCATTACCGAGTGGGCCCAAAGATACCTCTCCGTCATACGGAGTGACAAATCCCAGTCTCGATCTGTGTCAACCCAACAGATACTTTCGGGGATACCTATAGTATACCTTTATAGTCACCCAGTTATGTTGTGATGTTTGGTACACCCAAAGCACTCCTACGGTATCCGGGAGTTACACGATCTCATGGTCTAAGGAAATGATACTTGACATTGGAAAAGCTCTAGCAAACGAACTACACGATCTTGTGCTATGCTTAGGATTGGGTCTTGTCCATCACATCATTCTCCTAATGATGTGATCCCGTTATCAATGACATCCAATGTCCATAGTCAGGAAACCATGACTATCTGTTGATCAACGAGCTAGTCAAGTAGAGGATCACTAGGGACATGTTGTGGTCTATGTATTCACACATGTATTACGATTTCCGGATAACACAATTATAGAATGAATAATAGACAATTATCATGAACAAGGAAATATAATAATAATCATTCTATTATTGCCTCTAGGGCATATTTCCAACAATTGCACATCCTGGTACACCGCTGTAGGCATTCACATAGAGTCATATTTTGTTCTAAGCATTGAGTTGTAAGTAAATAGAAGTGTGATGATCATCATTATTAGAGCATTGTCCCATGTGAGGAAATAAAAATAGAAAAAAAAGAGGGCAAAGAAGCCTAGAAAAAAAGGGAAAAAGAAGAAGAAAAGAAAAAAATGAGAGAAAAAGATAGAAGGGGCAATATTACTATCCTTTTTCCACACTTGTGCTTCAAAGTAGCACCATGATCTTAATGATAGAGAGTCTCTTATTTTGTCACTTTCATATACTAGTGGGAATTTTTTTATTACAGATCTTGGCTTGTATATTCCAACGATGGGCTTCCTCAAATGCCCTAGGTCTTCATGAGCGAGCAAGTTTGATGCACACGCACTTAGTTTCTTTTTGAATTTTCATACACTTATAGCTCTAGTGCATCCATTGCATGGCAATCCCTAATCACTCACATTGGTCTCTATTGATGGGCATCTCCATTGCCCATTGATACGCCTAATTGATGTGAGACTATCTCCCACTTTTTGTATTCTCCACAACCACCATATTCTCTTCCACCATGGTGATATGTCCATGGCTCACGCTCATGTATTGCATGAAAGTTGAAAAGGTTTGAGAACATCAAAGTATGAAACAATTGCTTGGCTTGTCATCGGGGTTGTGCATGATTTGAGTATTTGTGTGATGAAGATGGAGCATAGCCAGACTATAGGATTCCTTGTTAGTATGCTTGAAGTATTATTGTTTTTATGTCAATATTAAACTTTGTGGTGAATCTTTCGGATTTGAACATTCATGCCACAATAAAGAAAAGGGATTTTAATTTCTGTGCCCCTGGTTCCTTAGCTCTACTCATTCATCCCCGCGCTCTTAACTTTTGCTCACTTTTCCCCACTCCCTTGCCAGAAACCCTCATAACTGGGCACAACGTACGTTGTCGTCGGGTCAAAGGCTTGACCGTTAACTCTGACTAGTGGGGCCATGCTGGACTGTGTCGTCCGTTTGACCTGACAAGTGAGGCTGCATTGGGTGGTGTCACTGTTCGACCGTTGGGCCGTGGTTTCCTTGGGCCATCCCCTTGCATTAAATGTCTGCGCGTGCTGCCAGGACAGAAGCCTGCTATGCATGCACCCAATAAAGCCTGCCTACATGTGTCGATCGAGCATGCATGCGCCGATGCCACCGAGCCTACATGCGTCGACCGAGTCTTCATGCGCTGATGCGTCCACCACGAGCACTGACCGAGCAGCTTTCTTGCACGCCAGCCGCCACGGATGCAGCGACGGTCACTACCGTTGGTTCCTCTCTTCTAGCTAGGTGGCTACATATTTGCGGCTTGTTTAAAAAAAGAGACACTCCCTTGCTTAGTTGTACTCATTCATCCCTACTAACAAAGCTTGCTTGCATGAACTAGGTGGTTACTAACAAGGGAACCCTACTAACAAGCCGAGCTCTCTAAGAAAATAATCAACAAATATGTAGTCCCAAAATAGGGCCAACAAGCCCATAGCACGATCACATATCTCAAAGTAAGAAGAACTTAATAATAGAATAGATAGAAAACTTAGTAATAGAGATTAAGAAAAGGGCCAACAAGCCCATAGCAACTCCAATATAGTTCAATTACAACTTAACATAACATAGACTAAAAAAAGATAGAGGGTTTAGAACCATAGCCGCCGCCTTCTCCACCTCGCTCCTCCTCCGGGCGCCCTTTTCACTGCTCCTCCGGGGCGTTGTCGATGGGGTACGGAAGAGTGTGCATGCACGTCACGGTGGGGAAGATGTTATAATCCGTGAACCTATTGTGGGTGGTGAAAGCGATGAACTCGGAGCCACACCAAAACACGTGGCCAAGGAGGTAGAAGCCGTCGAATGTGTTGGTGAAGTGAGCAAGGAGAGCAACCAACACCCGGTTTTGGATGACCTCCTTGACGCGGAACATCATTGGGGATCCCCTTAGGAGGTGGCGATAGCCGGACGCGAGGAAGAACTCGGTGAAGTTCCTTGCGGTCCTCAGCCTTGATATAGCCCACACACGTAGTGTGCGATCAATGTACACGCCGGTAGGGTAGAGCCTCTCCGGCACGGTGGGTGGGAAGCGGTAGGTTGGTCCGGTGTACTGCATGGCTGAGGGATGTGCAAAAGATGGAGAAGGAGTCGAAGAGCAAGAAGGGAGATGGATGAGGGATGGCAGAGGCAGAGGGTGGCTTAAATAGCCGTAGTGCTACGTGTTATTTGGCCGTGTGAATAGTTTGTGGCCATTTTGCATGATAAAAATAAATTGCACGTGTGGCCAGTTGGTAGAGGCAGAAGAAAAAGAAGCTAATTGAATGCATGGGAATCCGTGGTCATATATATTATATGAACAAAAAGAGACAATTTTTGAATAGTTTGTGGCCATTTTGCATAATAAAAATAAATTTGGCCCTTAAAAATTAGTCATTTGCTACGCAATGTCAATTGATTTTTAATGATGCAAAAATACAGAGCTAGCACGTTCACAAAAAACAGAGCAGACGATGAAGAAAAATGACGCAATTCGACGGCCCAACCAGAGCTTGGTTTCCTTTTGGGCCCAATAACAACGTTTTTTTCCACGGAGTCAGTGGTGGGCGAGCAGCCGAGCACAACCAATAGGATCGCCTCTCGCGGATCGCCCCACGATCCAACGATGCGGAGATGTCCTTGTGATCCAACGACGCGGAGCCTGCACACAGCCACCCACCTAGTTCCTTCTAGAAGGCCAGATCTGAGGGTTGTCGCTTGGCATGAGGGTATGATTGGACGGCTGACATTGGGAGCTAGGGTTAGGAGAAACACCATAGGGTTTAGAGGGGTTTTGAGCTGGTCAACGGGGTTTCGATGGCTTTGACTGAGCATAACTAATATAAAAAAATTCGAAAAATAGGAAACCTTCGTCGTTCGTCATTTTATAAGACAAAATAACGAGGAAAAATACTAAACTTGGTCTATGGTCATTTTCATGATAAAAAACCTAGTTGGCACGATCGAGTCAAATGAGCAACATTAATTGTAAAAAAATCAAAAAAAATATAAAACCTGCGCACAATGTTCTCTTATGTGATATGTTACCAACCAAAAATCATAAACTTGATCTATGGTTATTTTCATGAGAAAACCTTCACACATATGAGCTATCATGTACATGATTTCATAGAGTTCAAGGACAGGAGGTGGTGTTACTTTCTGTTTTTGAAAAATTTAAAAAAATCAAAAAAATCACTAAAGCTTTATTTTAAAGTTAATAAGAAGGATCTGAAGTTAGTTTTCCATTTTCATATTTCAAAACATGTTTTTAATAGTTTTTATATTAAAGCATATGTTTTCAAAAAAATGTAAAAGTATGAGATTAATTCAAAAAATAGTGAGACTTCGAATCTACACTATGGAAAGTGAATATGTGTTAATAAAAAAACATTTGGCTCATTTAGAGTAGGTTCAAAAAAAATTGATTACAAATGGGCTGTTTACCCTAGCCTGGGAGCTCATTTGGAGCACATTTTCTCAAATTCAAATTTATTTGACCTCCTCTAAATCACTTCAAATTTTGCACACATGACCTCCTACACGAACATAGATAGTTTGCCTAGGTTTTACTTGTTTTTGCATTTTCTTGAAACTGTACTATCCAGGTTTGCCAAGGTTTACATGATCTCATTTGGAGCATGCGTTTGATTTCCTACACAACATGTGTGATCATTGCAGCACCTAAGATCATAGTTCACAACATCTCCCCTAAACATAACTAACCATAGATTCAGGACAGACAAATATACCACATGCAAATTTAAGGATAGACAAATATAGATAGCATAACCAGATTACTCGCATAACCAAATTCAGTTCAACAGACCATAACCAACGACATTTAGTTCAACACACCAAAAGTAACCCAACAGTTCAACAAACCAAACTAAAACTAACACAACATCACATCATCGATCACATCATGCCGAAGTCAGGGCCTTAACGAGGGCGGCATGCTTCCCCCTGATCATGTAGTCCTCCCTGCGAATCGCCACATCGTCAGCATGAGACAGAAGGTGATCGAAGTGGACATCTGCCGGGGGCGATGCTGATTCCCGCCAACACCTATGGGGACAGGGCCCCTTTCGGTTCGGTGGAGGGGCGGAGAGCGCGCAAAGAGCGGATCGAGGCAGTGCGCGCGGGGTGATTTTTTACCCAGCTTCGGGCCGCACGGATGCGTAAAACCCTACTGCTGCTTGTTTGTGTATATTAGACTCTTGCTCAGGAGCGATGGACGCTGCCAGACTGAGCATGAGAGTGTTCTTCTGAGTTCCCGAAATGCGGAACCTCCTTGAAAAATGCGGAACCCCTTCTACGTTGCCCTTGGGCCTCCTTTTATACTCAAGGGGTCACCGACAGGGGGCAACGCAGACAGGAAGGGTAAAAACGGAAAAAGGGATGTGGTAGGTATAGCTACCGCTACTGTGGATACAGTGTACCCTACCTAACTCTGACGGCAGGGGACAAGGGCATTAAATGCCTGTCTGAGTCTCCTAAACAGTGCAAAAGGTGACCGTTAGGAGCGCCACCGTTTGCCACGATGGGCTTCTCTTCGTCTCCGCTTGCCACCACGTACCCCTAGCTGCACGGCCTCCCGCCACGTGCGCTCTGGGAGAGTCCCAGAGCGACACATTAGCAGGTGAGCTGGAGCGCGGGCATGCAGTGGGAGTTTCCCGCGGCAAGCTCCTTGCCGCGGCCGTCGTCTTGTCGCTTCTGGAAGCTTGTCGCTCGCCGGATCTTGCCGGGGCGTAGGGCGCGTCGCGGCAAGCTTTCTTGGTATGTCTTGTGTGGTCTTCCCGGCAAGCTCCTCTTGCCGGGGTCTCGTCTCTTCCCGGCAAGCTCCCCTTGCCGG
>NC_057801.1:736103794-736106410 GCF_018294505.1 Triticum aestivum
CGAGTTCGGGGTAATAGGGTACCCCTACTCTAGTACACCGACAGGAGCCCCCGGGCCTGGGCCATACACGGTGCCGAGCGCTGTTGGGCGAGGCCCAAAATAGTGCACGGGCACACGCGGCCTAGGTCACGCCGAATCTAACTCCGCTCCCACCGCGGACGCCCAGAACGGCACGCGTCAAATGCGGCGCCGTGGGAGAGATCGTGGGAGTTGTGCGTGGGGCTAAGCCTCCCGAGCATGCTTCAGGCCATGATGATGGAGGTGGTTCACGCCCGCCCCCGTAAACGGGGGTAGGTGCGAGGGCGTGGTGCATTTACTGGACGGAGCCGGTGCGTGGTTTTCGGGACGTCCACTCCCCGTGTTCACGGGGTGGAACGATGCCGCCTCATCTGTCGCCTCAGTTCTGCACCCCCGCCACGCGTCCCCCATGCGTTTGGGGTAACGGACGGTGGAGTGGGAAACTGGGCCGTCGCGAGCGGGTCAGCCCTGACTCCCTGCCCTTCTCGCGCCTTGATTCGCCGAGCGGGGCGGCCGAGCCCCCACCTCGCTCCTTTATAAAGAGCGGGATGGGAGCACAGAAGCCCTCACTCTCTCATCTTCTCTTTTCTTCAGCTTCTGCTCCCCTTTCTCTCCTTTGCCATGGAGAAAGGGAACCCAGGCCCTTCATCGGTGGCGGCGAGGGTCGCCGCCCGACAGCGCATCTCTCCCTCTTCCACGCCTGTGGTGGCAGAGCCAGCCATGAGGGGAAGAGGGAGGGGGCGAGGCCGCGGACGAGGTCGAGGACGGGGTCGAGGCGCTCGGGGAAGAGGCGGACGGGGCGGCACGTCAGCTTCACCTCCGCCGGCGGCTTCTCCCCCCACGGCGGTCCATATAGGGGACGACCCTTGCGAGTTCTTTGTTAGGCTGCGCCGGGCGCCTCGTCGTCGCCTCCGTCTTCTTGCTCCGTTTGCGCGCGCGATGGAAGTGGAGCCGCCCGAGACGCTGAGGCTGCACATGAGGGGCTGTGGGCTCAGCGGCACGCGAGTCCGCGTTGCATTCCCAGCCCCTAATGTGATGTATCTTGATCAAGGGTGGAAGACATTCGCCCGCATCCACAGCTTGACGGAGGGGTTTACCCTCCATTTTAAGTTGATGGAGGGTGATCTCCTCTCCGTCAAGGCCTTCGGGTGCTTCGGCACTCGGTCGAAGTGCTGCGTGGACAGCTCCTCCGATAGCGAAGGCTCCTCCTCGAGCGAGAGCGGCGAGGAGGGGAGCGATAGCGACGACGAGGGTAGCGGGCGGCGGAGTAGCGGGTCCGACTAGGCGTCGGGCGCCGCCTTGCTCGGCACCGGCGACCCCATCATTCGCGTCGCCGGCTTCTTGAACTCGCCGGGGTCGTCTCCTTGGGCGGTTGGCGTAGGGAGGCTGCGGAAGGGGAAGAGTGCGGGCGACAAGGCCGTCAAGCCGGAGTACGGGGGCGTGGTGCCCTCGACAGCGTGCTGACATCCCGTTGCCCCGTCCTCGAGCCCCACTTCCAGCGTCGCCGTCGCCGTTCAGCCTTCGGACGGCCCCCGAGATGTTCCCTTGGTGTCTTCTGGCACCCGTAGCTCGCCTAGGCACTCCTTTTGCCCTTTTCGCCTCCTCGACCTGCCTCCTGAAAAGGGGGACAGGAATGGGATTACGGGCATCTTATCTTTTTAGTTTGTAAGCCTTTGGGCCTTAGCTGTATCTAGAGCTTGTAATCCTCTCTTTCATGTTTTTCATCCTCTATGGACTGTACCTGAGTGGGATGTTTTTAATGAAAAGGGATTGTTTGCCGAGTTACTTGTCTCGCGGGTTAAACCCACGCCAAAGAACAAATCCTTGGTATCCCTCAGACAGACAATTTCTCTCCCGGCAACAGACCCTGCCGCCTTCCCACGTCGCTCGACCTTTCTCATGCTTTTGACGGAGATAGGAACGAGGTGGTGCGGTATCCTCGTTCCATCCCTTTGCTGCCGCGACTACGACCAATCTTGGCCCCGAGGACGAGCCCCAGGACCTAGAGTCGGGGCAGCACGGCAGTTTCCGGGGAGGAACGTGGGTTTTCTTTCCCTAGTTCATAAGAGGATGCATGAAGAGGGACGAAAGAAACTTATCTGATAGTGCAGCCCCCGGCAACTCTGATTTGCCGTGGACGGTTCTTGGCACTCATAGCCCCCAGCGATACTGGCCTGCCGGGAAGGCTTTTATCTTCAGCAGAGAACTTTGACGTTCCCGATGCTGGCTTCCGGCAAGCTGGTTGCCAGGAAGACTTTCATCTTCGGCAGAGAACATTGATGTGCTCGATGCCGGCTTCCAGCAAGCTGGTTGCCGGGAAGACTTTTATTTTCAGCAGAGAACTTTGACGTTCTCGATGCCGGCTTCTGGCAAGCTGGTTGCCAGGAAGACTTTCATCTTCAGAAGAGAACTTTGACGTTCTCGATGCCGGCTTCCGGCAAGCTGGTTGCCAGGAAGACTTTCATCTTCAGCAGAGAACTTTGACGTACTCGATGCCGGCTTCCGGCAAGCTGGTTGCCAGGAAGACTTTTATTTTCAGCAGAGAACTTTGACGTTCTCGATGCCGGCTTCCGGCAAGCTGGTTGCCAGGAAGACTTT
>NC_057801.1:736106600-736111420 GCF_018294505.1 Triticum aestivum
GCAGAGAACTTTGACGTTCTCGATGCCGGCTTCCAGCAAGCTGGTTGCCAGGAAGACTTTCATCTTCAGCAGAGAACTTTGACGTTCCCGATGCCGGCTTCCGGCAAGCTGGTTGCCAGGAAGACTTTCATCTTCAGCAGAGAACTTTGACGTTCTCGATGCCGGCTTCCGGCAAGCTGGTTGCCAGGAAGACTTTCATCTTCAGCAGAGAACTTTGATGTTCTCGATGCCGGCTTCTGGCAAGCTGGTTGCCAGGAAGACTTTTATTTTCAGCAGAGAACTTTGACATTCTCGATGCCGGCTTCCGGCAAGCTGGTTGCCAAGAAGACTTTTGGGCGAAGAACTTCGTCGCTCTTGACACCGGCTCCCGGCAGGATCGTTGCCGGAAAGGCTTATAGCGAAGAGCGTCACCGTTCTTGACGCCGGAGATATTGGCCTTAAGAGCGTTGCCAGCCCCCGGGCCATAACTGCGTTCAAGCATAGCAAGTGATTAGCATCCGAAGTGCACTCAACTTGCTTACGAATTTCGACTTTTGCTGCATATTCCCTGTGCCTGCCGGAATGCTTTCTGGTGCGTATGATCCAGCCAATAGCGCTTGAGGGAACGGGCCCATAGCGGCTATTCGGGAACAACGCCTCCCGGAAAGGTTTACCTCCTTGGTTCTAGCGCAACCGCACAAGTTGCTGAGCGGACTCGAGGCAATCATGGAGCGCAACTAGTCCCGAGAAGGCTCCTTGGCACACAGGTCTGTGCAGAAATCTTAAGTAAATAATGCATGCTATTTTCCTGGTCAACCCCTCTTTGTACGTCCACCCTACGCTTTCTAGGGAAACTTGCCGGTGCAGGCACCTTTGCCGCGAGCGCCGAGTGCGGAACTTCAGCAGCCTGCTGGCAGGGTCGCTACCGACAAGCAATCTTGTCGTAACTAGCTGCAGCTCGCTTAAGTTGTTGAGAGGACTCGAAAACAAAGTAAGGGCACTAGCGGCTCACTTAAGTTGTTGAGCGGACTCGAAGCAAAGTAAGGGCGCTAGCAGCTCACTTAAGTTGTTGAGCGGACTCGAAACAAAGTAAGGGCGCGGCTAGCTACGAGTTGATTCCTCCGCGCACAGGTTTTTCGTACAAAGAACAAGATCTCCAAGGTGGATAACCTTATATAGAAAGGAAATATCTAAAACTTGCATGACTTAGCTTTTTCTGTTGCCGCTCTGGCACTTTTCTTTTGCTCGCCCGCTCCTTGGGAGCCATGACGATGAAGATCTAGCTTTGCGTGCACGCCGGATCGGGTTCGCGTGATCTCGACGCCCCCCTACCTGGCGCGCCAGAGATGCCGGGGGCGATGCTGATTCCCGCCAACACCTATGGGGACAGGGCCCCTTTCGGTTCGGTGGAGGGGCGGAGAGCGCGCAAAGAGCGGATCGAGGCAGTGCACGCGGGGCGATTTTTTACCCAGCTTCGGGCCGCACGGATGCGTAAAACCATACTGTTGCTTGTTTGTGTATATTAGACTCTTGCTCAGGAGCGATGGACGCTGCCAGACTAAGCGTGAGAGTGTTCTTCTGAGTTCCCGAAATGCGGAACCTCCTTGAAAAATGCGGAACCCCTTCTATGTTGCCCTTGGGCCTCCTTTTATACTCAAGGGGTCACCGACAGGGGGCAACGCAGACAGGAAGGGTAAAAACGGAAAAAGGGATGTGGTAGGTATAGCTACCGCTACTGTGGATACAGTGTACCCTACCTAACTCTGACGGCAGGGGACAAGGGCATTAAATGCATGTCTGAGTCTCCTAAATAGTGCAAAAGGTGACCGTTAGGAGCGCCACCGTTTGCCACGATGGGCTTCTCTTCGTCTCCGCTTGCCACCATGTACCCCTAGCTGAACGGCCTCCCGCCACGTGCGCTCTGGGAGAGTCCCAGAGCGACACGTTAGCAGGTGAGCTGGAGCGTGGGCATGTAGTGGGAGTTTCCCGCGGCAAGCTCCTTGCCGCGGCCGTCGTCTTGTCGCTTCTGGAAGCTTGTCGCTCGCCGGATCTTGCCGGGGCGTAGGGCGCGTCGCGGCAAGCTTTCTTGGTATGTCTTGTGTGGTCTTCCCGGCAAGCTCCTCTTGCCGGGGTCTCGTCTCTTCCCGGCAAGCTCCCCTTGCCGGGGCCTTGGTTGGCCTTCCCGACAAGCTCCTCTTGCCGGGGTCTTGGCTTGAGTATTTTGTTATTGAATGGTCTTTAAGGGGACCACGGAGGGTCCTGGCGGTCACCCGGCAAGCCTTGCCGCAGGGGGGGGCTGCAACTGCCCGTGCACGAGTTCGGGGTAATAGGGTACCCCTACTCTAGTACACCGACAACATCCCTTGGCTTTGGCTTGGTGGTGCAGTAGGGGCAGTGCCACTTCTTGAACTTGCGGTTGTAGAAGGAACCAACTCCCTTGGCCTTGATCTTCTCCACCTCCTTGGTTGTGAAGGACGTGACGTTGCCCTTGTGCACATCATCTCCAGAATCATACTGCACACATGAATGAATTGCATTAGATTCATATACACCATGTCAAAGGAACTAAATTAACAAGGGATATGCTTACCTCATATTCAGAATCGTCACTGAACTCCCCCTCGTACGGGTCGTAGTCGGCCAGCTTCCTCTTCCTCCCCCCCAACCATCATCCTCCTGAATATACAATTACATCCATCACTAGTAGCCAATTGAAAATTGGTATGCACACATGACACATTGATCATAGGGTTAATATACTCCCAATATCAGAAATGTTTTAGAAGTGGGGTTTTTTATTTCTATGCCCCTTTGCTCTATGCACTCAAAAAACACATACATCACTAGTATATCAATGTATTAGATTTGTACACACATTGATCAAAAACCCCAATATGACATTCAAATAACACATTGATCATTGGTCACGCACACACATTGAAGAACAGAGCTAATATATCAAATTTATATACTAATGAATCAAAAAACCTAATATGACAAATTTACACACATTGAATAAAAATTATAACTTCTTAATCAATGGATTCCATTTGGGCATATGACATTCAAAACCCCAATCTGAGTAGCATTCGAAAACATCTAGCATTAAAAAACCCAATCTGTGAGCACTAAAAACAAATCTAATAAGCATCATAGCATTAAAACCCCTGATCTGTTCACAACATCTAGCATTTTTGCAACGAATTTATCCAAATATAAAAACAAATCTACAAAACCCAATCATTGCAGCGCCTAAAATCATACTTCACAACATAGCATTTTTGCAACGAATTTATCCAACAAACCCTAGTCCAAAAACCCCCGTCCCCCCAACCCATACCCTACAGAAAACCCCCGCCCATCCGTCAAACCAACTACTCGAACCATCTGAACTACCGCATGAATCAAAATCTAACCAACGCAACTAGGGAGCAATTAACTCTACAAGCTAAGCAAGTGCAAATACCTGCTCCTCCACAGAAGGCGGCGCAATGGGGGCATCTGGATTGACTGCACCGCTCGACGCCTTCACCTTCTGTAGCGATGAGGCAGATCCCGCCACATCCGCAGCGGTTGCGAGTTTCCCCGCACCTCCATGGACGCCGCCGACATTCGCGGTCGCCACGCCTGTACCCTGCTACTCCACCACATCTCCGCCTGCTACGCCGGTGTCGGCATGAGCGTCGTCCATCTTACAGATGGAGGCGATGAAGGTGAGGAAGAGGATGCGGTGGGGGAGAGCGAGACAACGCTGGTGGGGGAGAGGAAGACGATGCGGCAGGGAGGGGATTTAGGGGTAAACGGTAGGGGCGATGGAGGTGGTTGCCCTCTTTATATGATGGGACATTTCAGGCTTGTACATGGACACGTGCTACCCCATGACCACGGTCTCGCATGCGCCCACGTATACGCGTCCCCACTCGTCAGCTAACAGTCAAAGACATTGACCCAACGACAACGTCCGTTATAACCTGTTCTGAGGGTTTCGGGCAAGGGAATGGGGAAAGGTGAGCAAAAGTTAACAGAGTGGGGATGAATGCGTAGAGCTAAGGAACAAGGGGCTCAGAAATAAAAATCCCTAAAGAAAATTACATGGATAAATATGTTAGGTAGCATTCAACATCAAAAATTCTATTTTTATCATTTACCTACTCGAGGACGAGCAGGAATTAAGCTTGGGGACGTTTGATACATATCCAATGTATCTATAATTTTTGATCATTCCATGCTATTATATTATCTGTTTTGGATGTTTTATATGCATTTATATGCTATTTTATATTATTTTTGGGACTAAGCTATTAACCTAAAGCCTAGTGCCAGTTTCTGTTTTTTGCATGTTTTAAAGTTTCACAGAAAAGGAATACCAAACGGATTCCAAACGGAATGAAACTTTTGCGATGATCTTTCTTGGACCAGAAGCAAACCAGGAGACTTGGAGATGACGTCGGAGACGCAATGAGGCGGCCACGAGGGTGGAGGGCACGCCCCCTACCTCGTGGGCCCCTCGAAGCTCTCCTGACCTAATTCTTTCGCCTATATATACTCATATACCCCAAAAACATCGGGGTGAGTGATACGTCTCCAACGTATCTATAAATTTTTTATTGTTCCATGCTATTATATTACCTGTTTTGGATGTTTATGGGCTTTATTTTATACATTATTATCATTTTTGGGACTAACCTACTAACCGGAGGCCCAGCCCATATTGTTGTTTTTTTGCCTACTTCAGTATTTCGAAGAAAAGGAATATCAAACGGATTCCAAACGGAATGAAACCTTCGGGAGCATGATTTTTGGAACGAACGAGATCCGGAGAGCTTGGAGTGCAAGTCAAG